>NC_056734.1:899792881-900092881 GCF_019279795.1 Protopterus annectens | reverse complement strand
ATATTTCCCAGCAATACTTGCTGTACAGATATACTGCTGATCAGACTCTATGGCCATAGCATCTGTGTCTGTCTGTAGTGACATAGAACACAGCTCACACCCCTGAGTCAGTCACATATGACTATTACTGGAGTGTGGTTTGAACAATACTGACTGTGACACTCCTAGGCCAGATAATTTTATGTCGCATATATTCACATGTTACTTGTGAGTATTAGTATGATATACATGCCTATATATCTATATATATATATATATATATATATATATATAGGTTCACTTTATAATCCTGAAATCCTGAAATATCGAATTTCAGAATCTGAAGATCATAAAGCCGAAACCTGAAAATCCCAAAACCACAGAAGCACTAATTTGTAAAATCGTAACTTGTACACTAACCATACACCACACATATACACATGCACATACTTCCTCCACACACAAACCTACACTACATACAAGCAGGGGGGCAAGCCCCTCTGCACCTCCCACATCCTCCTACTTAAATAAACTAACTCCAAGGTCACACTGCACAAACACATGAAAGCACCACCATACAAGCTACATTCCCCTCACACATGCACATCACAGTAACAAAACACACTGAGACACACTAAAGCCCCTAACCAAAACCCTTAAACATAAATACTTACCTGAGCTTCCAGCTATCCATTCACACACGCAACACCAGAAGTGCTAATTCAACAACTCCAAACTTCGGGATTTTGAAATTCGCGCTTCTGGGTTTCGGGATTTTAAGGATTCGACTTTATGATCTCAAGATTCTGAAATTCAATATTTCAGGATTTCGGGATTATAAAGTGGATATATATATATATATATATATATATATATATATATATATATATATATATATACATATGTGTGTGTGTATATATTAGGAACAGTTCACTTGTAAAACCATGCATCTGGACTCATGTATTGCACCTATAAGGCAGGCCACCTGTGAGGGTGGCAGACATTGTATCAGCATGATGTTTCAGTCAGGAATGATACCTCATGCTGCCATATGTGTCAGTACACTCACTGTGGCCTATTTGTCTATAATATCACATCCATGGGCATTGTTAAGGCACACAGACCACTTCCGACCACTTATAGGTTGCAAACATATGGATATGATAGACACATCTGTACAGAGGACTGTACAATGGTTTAACCTAGTGCATGTGAGGCAAATGCTGTTACCACACTATATAAAGTAATGGCAGCAAAAGGTAGACACCAGCCATGTATGGTATACATATCAAAATGGTATAAGCCATGCAAGATATGATTCTCATACACACATAATTTCCAGAATAAGGATTAGAACTCCAGCCTATCTAGGTATGTCTACTATAGTGTTACGCAGTTACCATATGCGCTACAGAGCTTACAGAGCTTTCACATGGCCAAAGCTGCTGGTAACTGCACAATTGTGGTAAACTATTACAGGTGGCAGACAGTCTGCCTTCTGTTCCACCCATACATCATGCTAGTTCTTCCTGTCTTGCACTTCAACTAGCATTATGGCTTGGCACTTCACCAGGTTATTGTATCAAGAAATGTGGCACACCTAGGAGCCATCAGCAATTCCCATTCATTCGAGAAGTCGCCCCAGTACTTAGTAGTTATGCCCACCCCTCCTGGCATGTTTGTAGGGCGGTTATCTGTGCTTTCACCCATTAACCTGGAGCACTTGTCCATTCTGAGACACTGTTGCAACTGCCTCATGTACACAGACAACCCTCCCCTCTAAACTCCAAACACACAGACCTGTGAGGGTTACCCTTATATCACCCAATGTAGACATATGCACTCTCCAGCACAGACTGGACTAGCAGATCATGAGTATGTGATCAACACCTACACCACACCATGTGGAATATGTAGGCCACCATAAGAACCACTTTGACAGCCATGACATACAGTGAAAAGCCACATGCCCACCATCCCAGAGACAGTCAATGGACATTTATCCAAACAGCACAGACCAGCAAGACAGATACCCACTCAGACACTGCGACATGGCACATACCAAGGGACACATATTTAACCTACACAGTGTGCCCCTCAACCTAAGCTCCTAAGGCTAACTACCTTGCACAATACAATGATCATGGGAAACTCATTACTGAGGCACACACATATCCCACTCACTAAGTTGAATATGGAGCAAGTAGCAGCCAAATATCTATCACATGCCAGCATCCAACACATAACACAGACAGTCATGGCACTCCACAACAACTATGCGTATCACTCTGTATCCATATGGGTGTGAATGACTTGACAAGAGACATGGTTGAACTCTGTGATTATGTGGTCCAGGCAGGTGTGGCAGTAGCCTTTGGCAGTGTACTGCTGTCACCTAGAATGATACTGCGGTACTATCAACAGATTGATTGCAACATTGGCTTACGTGTTATGTGTCATTGTCAGGGGATCCAGTGCTTCTCTGCTTGGGTTGACATAATTGACAAAACCCAATGACCTGCCACAGATGTCTTACATCCATTACCGCTGGATTTCCAGGTACTGGCTAAGTGTTTTGCCACCTCTATGATGCCTTATTAGGCAGTGTTCCTGATGTTATTACCACTATAACAGCTACACATGTATGCAGTCTGAGGGTATTGCTGATTAACAGTAGACATCTAACTGTCAGGATGCAGTCACTCAGAACAATTGTTAGAGTGGAGGACACATGTCTGCTGTAATGGAGAGGTGGTTCACAGCAGCAGACAGCAGACCTGCAGTATCAGGCTATGATGCATTCCACATCTGTCAGGCCCCAAACATGGGCCACACCACACCTCCACAGGTGGTGTTGTCTCCATATTCATTATGGGTAGGAACACCTCCAGACTAGTATCCCATCATAATGCATTGGAGATACTTCCAGTAAAACTACCTTTGGGTAATAGTGCAATCCAGACCATAGCCTGCTATGGGTTCACATCTAGGTCCCTAGACTGTCAATGCACATTCCTCAACACCCTGCCATCTATGATGGTCCAACACAACACTGACATAGTATGAGTCTTCAACTACCCCTCCATCAGCTGGAGAAAGTGGCCAAGCACCAGTACAGTGGCCCAACACTTCTGGGAGTCATTATTTCCATTGCCCTGGACTGGCTCATACTGACCCCTGGTAGAGGATGCAAGAACCTTGACAAGTGTTGACTACTTAGATATGGAACTGTTGCTCATCCACAGATGTCAATCCCTGCATAGTGAGATTCACACAGGCTGTAATCAACATAGAACTTAACATGTCAGCCACACCCCCCACAAAGGTAATCACCTTGCAAAACCTCTCCAAAGCTGGCTTTGCAGTCATGAAAACAGGGGTGGATGGCTTCACTGCACCCATGGCAATGGGAAATGACTGTGGAATCATACACATATGCACTGGACAATCAGATACATGAATGCATGGTACAAGCCAAAGTCAACTGAATTCAGACACTGTCCTCCAAACACTAGGAGATAATGTGATTGCCCCTGCCATTACTAAAGTGTACATCAGAAGGAGGACACTGTTGCAGAGAAAGGTGGTGTCCCATGACTGTTGAACTCCCTTATTAGCCTCAAACACAACTTTGGATCCCACAGGGAATCCCCTACGGGCATCTATGATGGCAGAGATGCAGCAGACAAAGATGACAGTCACAACAGCCTTTGAAAGTTACATCAACAACCTCCACATCATAAAACACAAGTGCTGCGAGTTACTGCATAATGCTAATACCTATCCTGAGACAACAGATATTGGCCACAGCCTTGGCAACACATTTAGTGCCAGCTTTACCCCTCTCTCCCCCCACAAGTGAAGTGCTGAGGTAATGTGTTCTCACATGCTGTACCCCATTTCTGTTCTAGATGTCTGTGTGTCCCCAGGATGTGGCCCTGCAGCATAACCACAGGGTATGGCAGTGTGGTGACACATCCACCTTGTCATAGACAGGGTACAGTATGTGCACAGAAATCCCTGGTCTGTAACACAGTGATTGCATATGCCTCACAGGTTATAGGGCTGAGGTTGTACATAGGTATATGTTGATTTACTTCTGTTATAGAATGGAGAATGGTGCATGTTGTGGTTTGGACACATCTCCAATTATTAATAACCACATCCACAGGGGATATTCATCACACAAACACACTGGGATTACTATTCACACACAGCACACACACACACACACACACACACACACACACACACACACACACACACACACACACACACACACACACACACACACACACACACACACACACACACACACACACACACACACACACACACACACACACACACACACACTTGCCAGTACTGAGATCCATAGGTTCATTGCTTCATAGGTGTGTAGTAGGTGAATGGGCCTGAAGGCTGTACATGGCTAGCCCAAGGAGTACCCTGGCATCATGCCACATGAAAATAGTCCCTAGTGTGGCTCAGGAGTATAGTCACAGGAGTGGTCTATAGGGGTGGGTATTGTATTCCCTATCCACTCATCCAGATTTCTGTTGTGGGTGGCCAGTGATGTGCACTGCTATACATGTATGTGATTTATATTCCATAACATGGACAATGTCTGCGTTATGCATATGTCCCACATGCATGTTCTATTGATATCTTCAGAAGTAGCAATCCTGACCTCATTTGTGAGACCTGGCTATGTAACTGTGGTAATGATTGCACCTACATAGACAGTATGATATGGGTATTCATTGGAGTTATTGGTGTCTGTCCATACAGGGCATGTGTATAAGGCATGGTATTCCCTTTATGGGGTATGTTTGTAGACTCTACAGTTGTTGCAGGTGTCCAGTGAGGAATATGGTAAAAGGGCCACTGTACACATTGAGCTACTGTGGGGATGGAACAGGGTTCCATGTCCTTTTACTTACTGCATAACACACACTCCGTCAGGAGATGTAAAATATCAAAGTACTTTCTGATGTCACTGGCACTGTTGTGGTCGATAGGCATGTAGTCCACTGCAATCACACCATGGGTAGTATCTGTGAGGCAGTTTGCAGGAGAACTACTGATATAATGGTTGCTGCCTAGCCAAGCTTGTTTGTGTATGATCCATGGGTGGAGAGTGGTCTCTGAGTATTATAAGGGTTGCCTATATTGTTCATTAATCCATACTGTCACATAGTCATTGCACATGGCACTAGATGTGCATGTGAAGCATAAATGGTGTACAATTTGGTGTGTGTGCACAGACATCTGCAAATAACAGATATCTATAGTCCACTGTGTTGTCAGACATGAGCTTCATTTCTATAAATGTGGGAGCATGCCCAGTATGACCTTCTATATTGAGTGTGTGAATCCATTCCAGGTAGGGTTGTACTCCAATCCAGGGTTTGGTGTTCTACACCTACAGCTAGCAACCTGTTTCTGCAGGATATCTGTGGACAGGTTGACAATATGGAGTCACAATGGGTGAAAGATAGGGAGATACTGTAAGTATTGATGTCTGTGCTGCTTGTGTTACATGGTTGGTGTTAGCAGAGATATTTCGACATATGTACTGTTTTACACTGTGATGTATTAAGTCATCAACTACTGACAGATATTATTTGCTCACAGTTATTTACCAGGAAAATACAAGATGAATGAAGCTGAGTCCAGTATTGTGGGCTGCAGCCTACACATTCTTGCACACTCCTGCCATTCTGGAGGGGTAGCTACAGACACTTGCTGATGGGTCTGTGTAACTGGTCCCACACCTTGGCAGCACGGTGACTGAGGATCCCCTTCTTGTACATATATCGACTTAACAGAATGGCCATATCCTACTGAGGCCATACCTCCCAGCTGTACAGATTCACCCAGGTTACCCAGAGGCAGGGCTGATATATCTGGTCAGTTCCCCTTCACATTTTGGTTTATGAGCAGGTTTGTAGCAACCCATTAATGGGTTTGCAGGCAGGGGTAGTATGGGCACACAGCAGAGTTTCAGACTTCACACACTCCATGACGTCCATGCTTCTACATCCCCCTCTGTTATTCTATCGTCTTCCTAACATTATGCGAGTGATATCTGAGAAGTATCCCTATAGTTGGTCCTTCATCCCAGTGGTATTTATGGATTAGTCCACACTTCTTGCAGTAGGACATGGGGGGCACGCTACTGGAATTTGTCAGCATGGCCTTGCATTTGTGTTCTGTTGACTGTGTTAGGTTGTTAGTTAGGACCCCATGAGATACCATACACTGGCACTATGGGTGAGGCACAGGCGTTTGTCATAGGACTGTAGACCATTTGGTAGTGATGCAGGCCATCTGTAGCAGGCCGGTGCATTCTGTCACTTATACATTCCCAGGCTGTGAGCTAGTGGATTCCCCTGGAGTGACAGGGTAAGTGGTGAGGTGTTACTGGTAATACTTCCTGTCCATATTGATCCATTGGTCTGGATGCAGACAAGGTGCTGCTTACAGCTAGGGACACAACTGCATCGGAACCTCTTCAGCATGCTGCATTCTATGGGTATTCCCATACAGAAGTGGGGTCATACTCTACTCATTCCCAACAGCAAGGATATGACCTGTGACAAATATGTGGCTGATGGTGGGGTAAGATGAGTGCATGTGTGATATGGAAGCTACTTGCAGCTGACTCACTGATATACCTGGGACATTCCCCTTATGCTGGCTTGTATGTGGACAAAGGCAATCTCTCATTACTTTATAACTGTGCCTGTTGTGGTCTGCCAGTGATTGGCCAGACTATACCAGTATTCCATACTTCACGGACAACTAATGTGCTGCTAACCTATATGTACAATTCCAAAGTTGTGTGCAGTTGACAGTTACATTATACTCACTCTGTCTAGGGTACTTCCACCTGTGTATTGTGTGTATGTATGGGCCCACATTCATGGCATGCCCATCTTTCAGACGGTGACATACACTGACATCTGGACAGTGAGTATGGACAACTGCTGACATGGGTAGCACTGAGAAGCATTGTGGTTGGCACTGCAGTTATCGGAACATGACCCTGTTGACCACAGTACTGCCTGTAGGCCATTGACACACAACCCTCCATGCCTACATGCTGACTACTTCCAGACAATATTGAACACATAACTTAACACACAGATCCCTGCATAATGTACACATGCAACAATCTATCCTGTAGATTGGGCCAGCTCGGGCAATCTGTGCTCCCCTGATATTACTCCTCACACTTACATGTTACTGCATTTCTACATAGGATTGTTGGGGGGCACACCTGATGACGTTAAACATTTGCTATGACTGTACTGGTATTTCAGGTACTCTTTGGCTTCCATTTCATATTGTATTCTGACCTATCATGCAGACTGGAAGCATATCAGTAGAGTACAAATCTTAGGTTTTATTGACCTACATTTTAGTTTCAGACTTCTTACCCTTCAGAACTAACATACAACTGCCAGATCTGTTGAAGTCTGTGTGATTCTGGAAGAGGGCTGTTCACCATTGCCATCAATTGGGGGCCTTAGCCCAGCCTTTCTTTATGGTCATCTACACCTGTCCTGCTGGCTCAGGCTGGGGGTGGGTATGTGAGACTTACTGACATGCATGTGTGTGTCCTATGGACACCCACAGTTATTTGGGCCACCACATGTATTGCAGTGAGATTTGTCACCTTGTCTAGTACTGCCTAGTATGTTGACACCAGTATTTGTTATGGATTTCACGCTGCCCATATAGGTGTCCGCTATCTGCTGCCATCCCATTCGGCCACCCAATTCCCTTGCATGCTTGCGTCCATACCATAGATACAACTATCAGAACCTACTACTCCATTCAGTAATTCATAGGAAGAGTGACTTACCTTGTGGCTGGGCCAGTATTGAGAACGGTGCTGGAGGGCTGACTATATCGGATGCACATAGTACACTCCCTATACATGGTAAAGCATAGGTAGTGTCATGTTTGGTATCCTTTTTAATGTATGTGCAAGTCAGAGAGATGTGTCATTCCCTGGGTCCCTACCGTGTCAGTGTATGTGCTATGAGTTGCCTCTTTGCCAAGGCCTGGGCATACTGGGCATGCCTCCTTCTGCCTACAGGGGTCGACTCAGGTAGTTCCTCCTCCAAGTCACTCTGTGCCTGTGATGGCCTTAGCAATGGTGGGGGGCTGTGTGGCTTTTCCCCGATGCTGTTCCTGATGCAGCTGTTTCTGCAGGATCATACTGTGTAGCATGGCACTTTCTATGAACATTTGTGTACATGTAGCTGGAGAGTACTGCAAGGTTCCACCAGATATGGCAAGGCAGTAGAACCGTGACCTGAGCATCCCAAACACATGCTCTATAATGATTCTGGTTTGTGCGTGTGCCTCATTATGGAGTTCTTGTTCAGGTGCGTGTGCATTTCTGAGGGGTGTCATCAGCCGAGGCTCCAGTGCGTAGCCAGCATCCCCCAGTACATGGCCATATGTCATGTCTCCACAGGCAAATGACTGGTACAACTGTGTCATATGCCAGATGTGGGAGTCATGATAGCTTCCAGGGATGCTAGCACACAGATTCATGATAATACCCTGGGCATCACACATGACCTGGCAGTTAATGGAGGGGAAGCCCTTGCGGTTTATGTAGGCCCTACCCCACTTACTGGGTGGTGCTTTGATGTGTATGTGCATGCAGTCTATAGCACCCACTACCTCAGGGTATTCTGCTATTTGGTGGAAGAGGTGCATATTGGTCAGCGCCTCACAGGTGTTGAGGAAATATATGTGCTCACTGGCATGTGCTCGCATAGCTTCCAGGAACTGGTGGAGTACTTGGATGATGATGATGCCTGTGAGATCCCCATGTTATCCCCAGTTGCCCTTTGGAAGGTACCTATGGCTAGTATTCTTAAGCCTACATACCTTGGTATCCACTGGGATGGGTTCCCCTCTGTTGGTTCTGTGTGTGAGGCAGGGCCAGCACAGCTCAACAATTTGCTGTACAATGTCCCTGTTCACCCTATAGTGCTCCATTATCTCCAGCTCATGTAGCCCCTGGTAGGTTACCCTGGGTTTGTACACTGTTCTTCTTCTCCTCACTGTGGGATGGTCATCAGCATTCACATCCTCACCGCCCTCAGCCTCTTGCACATATTGATGTAAGAGAGCAACAGGAGCCCCTAACATTTTGTTAGTTTTGTCAGGTAAAATTATCCTGTCTGTGTACACCGGTGGTGTAGAGTTTGTGGGAAAAAACAAAAGGTGTTTGCATAGTTTATAGTAGTGTGCTGGGCTTCTGCCTATGTAATTGGCTGATTCTGATACATTTCATCTGCCAGCTATGCTAGTTCTCCTTGATTCCCTTCTTACTGCTGTTTTCCCTTCCCATTGCCTACCTGTTTAGGCCCTGATGTGCAGTGCTCAGATGTGAACAGTGCTGCTATTTCCTGTTTTATTTTTTGTTTAAAATGTGGTGCACAGTGCACACACCTGTTTAGGCAATGTAAACACTGCTAGGCAGCCTCAGACACACCCCCTTCCTTAGCTGTGCTTAACTAAGGGCAAACACAGGCCACAGAGCTCCAATAAGCTTGCTGCATGCATGACACTCCCCCTTATGAGGTCATCTCCCTCTTATACTCATACCATGGTGTTGCTGCACCTACACGGTTGGGTGCAAGCTAACACTGAGAGGAGATCTGTGATTCAGTATCAATCCCCTCATTTGCATAAAACAGAATGCTAATTCATAGTTACCACACTCACACTGAGCCTTCTCCCTTAGCAACCACTATTCCCTGGTATTGTTGTCTTATACATACCGTTGACTATCATGGAAAAATGCTGATTTGGGTTTAAAAGCTCATTTCCAACTTTTTTTCTTATTTTTGGGCCAATCTCATTTCCACACCACTGCCCTACACTTAAACGTCTGAAATTGGCCAAAAAAATTAAAAGTTTATTTTTTATAATTTCACAACTATTTTTCATGCCAATGGCCATATATTTGGCCATTGGCATGCCTACTACATTGAATACATGCTTTCTTATGGTTTTCACTAGCAAATGGGGTAATTAGCATATAGCAGTGGTGTCTGTGCAGGAATAGTGTAGGAGCGCTCGTGCACTTCCCGGGAGCTCGTTCCTGGATTGCTCATCGGCCATATTGCGTGCAGCAGCTCTTGCACTATTTCTGCACTCCATGCAGAGCTTGCTGAATCTGGGGGACTGTCTTTTACATAGAAATGCAACCTCATGACTTCTTAATTGCATTACTTATTCTCCAAATAATAATGCTCTCTATTGCATGTCTTCATCCAAACATGTATGAATTATTGTAATTCTTTGCACTGTAGAGCTTTTTAGGACAGCTATACTTTTATGTCAGGCAAGCATTATCATTAATATTAAAAAGTGTAAAAGGAAAGAAAAAAAGTTAATACATTACTGTTAAAGTGAGAGACTTCATTTTAGCCCACACTTTGATCAGGATGCCCCTTTGCGGTCAGGTAGGAGACGCTATTGGGAAAGTCTTGTTCAGTTCATCCACTCCACAGGTGAAACTTTTACCAAATGAAAGAGAGTCACATTTTTATACCCTAGCCATTTACCAGGGTTTTTGGTAACTTAATCTTTGGGGATCAACAAAGACTTTTCTGAACAAACCAGAGATGTTGGTCACCTATCCCAGAATGTTTAGTCAAGTCTGCCAACCACTATGACTCTGCAATTTTACTCGAGAAAAATATGTAATAAACAAGTACCTTATTAGACTTTTAGAAATGTGAAAGAATGCAAAAAACAGCTGTCTTATTAAACTGCTAGAAATATAAATGAATGTAATAAACAAGGGCATTTTAGTCACACACACTAATAAACAGGTGTCTTATCAAACTTTTAAAAATGTAAAAGAATTTAATAAACAAATGTCTTTTAGTTACAGAGACTAGATGATAAACAAGTTTTAAAAGAGTCCTGTTTTATAGAAAAATAAAGAATAACTAAATTAACCCTTTTACGCAGTTCTCTATACTGAGGCAGAAGTCAGTCTTTTATTTACTTAAGGTAAAAGACTTTTGTATCACATTTGTATCACATTTGGTCCTTTGACTTTTGATTCATGTATATGAGAACGATAATACATTTGTAGTTTTTCAATGTATCTGATAAGCTAAATAATTTTAGAATATTAATAGAATTAAAATCATTATAATTATCATAACGGGATGAATTATCCAATTTAATAATTTTGTTTCTGAATTTGACCATCTAGTAAATATGTCCCACCAACTGTGTGCTGTATCAGATTTAATTTTTTTGTTAAATGGATTGGTTTATTACTCACAACTATACTATACATTTATGATGCAATATGCTATGATTTACAATTGACAGATGTTTCTGTAACTGTTGTGACATGTTAATTACCCCACACATGGAATCTAATGATTGCTATATTAGGTTTAATAATTATTTTTAGATTCCATTGGTAAGATATGCTGACATGATCAATGGATGCAAACAGCATAAGTACTATTATACCATGTTAAATGAGTAATATTTGTTAAGCATCCAACAAAAGGAGTCCTTGTAGTGAAATAGAAGGGCTGATTTGTTACTAAACATACAAATTGTGGAGCAATTTCTACAAACATTTCAGAAGTAGGCAGTACTATAGTTCATTTACATGTTGACAGAGTACTGCAGAAAACATGGTTAATATACAGGGGAATGTTGTCTACAGATTAATCTATTTATAGTGTCACTGCAGTGTTTCAATTTGTGATTCTTGTTTTTAGAGTCTATGTAATTTTTTTTTTTCTATTTGTAGCATCCAGTGCTGGAAGGAATGAATTGGTGGTCCAAACACTAAGGGAAAAATCAATAACTTACACATACTTTTTTGGGTTAGTAACACTGAAATGCATTATTTGCCCTGTACAATAAGTACTAGTGCATTTTATCTGGATACAATTTTATTTAATTTTCACCTGGGATCCATTTATCAAATAATTTTTGCCAAACATACTCATTTTTAACTAAAAGTTTTGTTTGGACATAGTTTTTTTGTTTTGCTTTTGTACATATAAAGATTGTAGTGAGCACCTTGTCCAATTTACAAATTCTGTTATATTAATATTACATTTTAAATTAACAAACAATGAATCATTGAATTGCTTTAAAAAATTTTTTATATAACTAATCACTTGTTTTTGTACATGCTATATTGTGGGAATCCACTGGGCATGCAGATGTATAATTTGTGAGATATCTTGACTTGTAACCTTTAATTTATTAGCCAATTTTTCAATGTCAATTGAATTTAACATTTTTATTTTAGTACCTATGCCACCCAACAACGTATCATACCAGGCTATTTTTTTTTCTGCATTTTATAATATTTGAAAAAGTAATATTAAAATATAATACAGTGTTTTGATATGTTTGTCCCAACTTTTTACATGTTTAAGGGATTCTTATTATTTGGTCAAAATGTGCTTTAGGGTTACTATTTAATACAGTTATTTGTGAACCCTGTGGTGTCGATTTCTGACTTGAGTTGTATTCATACAAAACAATATGGTGATATTTTGCATATTAATTGTTTTTTTATAATTATCAGTTTTGTTTTGAGAAGGGTGATAATTGTCTTTATATGTTTGATCATATTTACAATTGCAGCATTTTATATCCATTTCATTTTTAATTGCTACCATGACTTGTTCTTTATCTGGTAACTGAAAATATAAATGTTCTCTCCTCACTCTCCAAATGGTAAAGCTTCCTTCAAAAGTTAAATTAGCAACAGAACATTCTTTTGTAGCAGGACAGGTAAAAGTTTCTTGTGTTCTATTCAGCATACTGTTAACCCATCCTCACTGAATCATCCTGGTGTTTTGATGGATGATTCTTATAGTGGGGGGGTCATAGATTCGACCAAACAACCTCCACACAGTGCACTTATGACACTGACAATGAATATCATGCTTTTTTTTTAAGAATCTGAAAATCAGAATAAAATAGCATAATTATTTTTTTAAATAACATTTGCCTCACAGCAAAAGGTTCTCCAGTTCGATCCTCAGCTGGGGTGTCTTCTGTGTGGAGTCTGCATGTCCACCCTGTGGTCATGTGGGTTTCCTCCAGGTACTCTGGTTTCCTCCCACATCCCAAAGACATACTGTAGGTGGATTGTACACTCTACATTGGCCCTAGGTGTGTGTGCGTGCATGTGTGTGCCTTCTGTGGAAGGTTGGACACCGGGCTGGCAACTCAACATTGTAAAACTCCACTGCCAATCATGAGCGGACAGGTGGTCCACTGTGGCGACCCCTAACCGGAAAAAGTCGAAAGAAGAAGATTTTTTTAAAATAACATTTACTTGCAGGCACATAGTCCCATTTTTTTGTCCTGGTTTTATCACTAAGGTAGTATTATCCTTTCCAGTTGCAATAATGTCAGCCTCCTCAGGCTACTTATCTGGTGACTGAATCCAGATTTTTGCCCCATTGTTAAGGTCTGTAGATTCAAACCCTTTATTTCCTCGCACAGTTAAAGTAATAGGAGTTGTACATTTTCTTACAGTTTCCATATATATTGGCATAATAATCACCTGAGTAATTCTATCTCCCCTTTGTATTAACATATCAGAATTATCACTATTTAGCAGTACTGATTTAATTTTACCTTGGTAATCAGCATCAATTACAACTCCCATTATAAAGCTAATGAGGAATGAGGAGAAATCCATCCAAAATGTTTGGAGGTATCTGAGCCCCTATTTCAGTTTCAATTGAGTGTCTCTAGGTTTTAACCTGTACTTGTGCAATGTATGTAAATCTAAGCCTATTGCTTTTGGGGTAGCACTAAAGGGACCTAATGCACCTTTTTATTTCTCAGTAAACAACAGTGTTGGTAGCTACTTAAGGTTTGATTTGTAATGACAGTGTTATCACCTTTGTTAACAGAGTCTTATTTTTTGTAATTGGTCTATTGTTTAAAATTTGCAAAGCTGTATTCAAATTATCCCTTCAATTCTGCAGGGTACCATTTTCTAATTTCTTTAATTTTTTTTAAATAATCCATTCATTCATTCTATTAATCCTGCAGCTTTTGGGTAATATGGTATATGAAACACCCATTCAATATTATGCTGCTTACTGTAGTCCTGCACCATTTTTCCTTTAAAATGTTAACCATTATTAGTTTGTATTTTCAAAGGAACACCATAGTACAGAATAATCAAATCAATTGTTTTTGTAGTATTTACTTGAGTAGCTCTCTTACATGGATAAGTGAGCAGATACCATGAATAAGTGTCTATTACTGTACACATACTGGCATCTTTTCATCCTTTACTAAAAGGCAATGGTCCTATGTAATCAAGCTGCCAGATTTGTCCAGGTAACTTGCCCCTACCTAAATGTCCTTGTACAATATGTGGTATTGGTCTATGTTGTATGTGCTGGCATATAGGGCATTGTGATATAACAGTTTTAATCACATCCATAGAAATCAAAAATCCCCTCGTTTGTGCCTACCTGTAAGTGGCTTTTTCTCCCAAATGTCCACATTTCTGATGAGCCCATTTCACCATGCCAAATTGTTCTGTCACATTTTTGTCATTTTTGTTTTCAACATCTGCCTCAGAAATTTTAGTATGTTCATCTATAACAGACTTAAACGTTTGTTTTAAAGAATCGGTTAAACGATGGGCATCTACATGATATACAGTAACAGCACTTTTAGATAACATTTTGCATATTGCTGCCACAATTCTTTTCCCCACGCTTCCTTTGAATGTATATTTCAATTATGTTTTTGCCATGTAGGTAACCAAGTAGGTAACCCATTTGCCACTGACCAGGAATCAGTATAAATGTTACATGTTTCTGGTGTCTCTTGCCTCAAAGACTAAAAAACTGCATAAAGCTCAGCATACTAACTACTCTTACCATTACCTGTAGTAGTCAATAATGTCTTAGTAGCAATATTATAAGATACAGCTTTTCAGCACCTCTAATTTTCCACATATTTATCTGATCCATCTGTAAACCAAGCATGTTGTCCCTGCTCTAATGATAGCTGAGCAAAAGGCTGTCCGCATTTAACAGGAGATTTAATTTCTGGAGTTGTTTCAAATAGTGATTGTGATTGTAATTTATCAGGCACAGATACTTGAGCTATCTTTTTATGTAGCATAGCCACCCCTCCTATACCTACCTTATCTTGATCCTGAATGTACCATTTTTGTTTTATTATACTAGCTTCCTGTGCATGTCCTATCTGTTGCATCTTAGGTGAACTCATGCATAATAGGAATTTCAGGTCTTAAAAGTGCAGTATGTCAGGCAGACATTAACATTAATATTAAAAAGAATAAAAGGGAAAGAAAAAAGTTAATACATCACCGATAAAGTAAGAGACTTCATCCTAGCCCACACTTCAACAGGAAGCCCCATTGCGGTCAGGTAGGTAAATCTATTGGGAAAGTCCTAGACAGTGCATCGACTTTACAGGTGAGGCTTCTACCAACTTGCAGAAAGTCCCAGTTTTTATACCCTAGCTGTTTATTAGTTTTCCTGGGAACTTAACCTTTAGGGATCAACAAAGACTTCCAAGAACAGACCAGAGATGTTGGCCACCCATCCCAGAATGTTTAGTCAAGCCAGCCAACCCCTATGACTCTGCAATTTCACTTGAGAAAAATATGTAACAAACAAGTACCTTATCAGACTTCTAGAAATGTGAACAAATGTAATAGACAGGTGTCTTATCAAATGGCTGGAAATATAAAATAAGTTAATTAACAAGTGTCTTTTAGTTCCATAGACTAATAAACAGGCATCTTATCAAACTTCTAGAAATATAAAAGAATATAATAAACAAGTGTCTTTTAGTCATATAGACTAGATGATTAACAAGTTTTAAAATAGTTCTATTTTATAGAAAAATAAAGAATTACAAAATGTACCCTTTCTCTCAGTTCTCTATACAGAGGCAGAAGTCAATCTTTCATTCACTCAAGGGAAAAGCCTTTTGTATCACATTCTTATCAGAGTGTGTTATTTCCATAGTGCCTAAGATGCCATACATATTATTCAGTCACATGTTTCACATGATTGTACCATTGTTGGTGCTCTTTGACACAGTTTTTAATGATTCTAAAATTTCAGTGTGATATAGCTCATTATTCCAAATGTTTGCATATTATTCACATGGCTTTTATGGCTAAGGTTAGCAATATAATTCAGAGTGCATGTTGTATGTCATGGTAGTGTCTTGTCATCCACACATCCTATTCCTCATGATACCATCTATTTCCAAACAACTTTGTGCAACATATACACATTGACCAACAATGAACAATAAGTATACATCGCTGTGCCAAATACATGTTCTCATCTTTGCACATCTGTTTATCATCTGTATGATATCTGTGACATGCATATATGACTAGCAGTATTGGGGGTAGAGGTTCATTACTCATTTGTACTGCATACTGATATGGTAGTGTCTTTACATGTAACACAGTTTTTTTATAATGCTTGTATTACTTGCCTGTTACAGAGTTCAGAAGATGAGGGAGCCCTCTTATCCAGAGATAACTTTGGAAGGGGGCATGCTCTACCCTTGCCAAATGAATCCCAGTATGATGAAAAAGGATTCAACAATATTGATGATAGGCTAAACCATCAGACACTGTTATTCCAGTGGCACAGCAAACATGACATGCACAACCTGCAGACAGTATGAGGGACAAGCTTCAGGAAGTTGTAACCAATGTATTTTGTACCAGGGTGCAGGCCTTATTGGGGAATTTCTTCTAGAATATGGTCCAGGCCATGTGTGACTCCTTCCAGGAAACTGCAGCAGAGCTCAACTGTGAGATCTGACCCAGCTGGGGATGCCTCTGGAGAGTAAATATAGTCCTAGTGTTCCTTTCGTATAATGTAGCCAGCATGAATTTGCCATAGTTGGCCAGTATTATTATCATGACACATATTTGTGCACATTACTCCATGTAGCAGCTATGCCTTCCCTGTTGTTTACTTATATTATGCCACAGGCTGCTCCTCCTGTGGTATCCACTGACATGTCATCACTTACTGTACATGCTGAATGTCTGTTGCTGCCTGTGATGCGGCAAACCCTTCTTCTGTGCAGCACATTTTACAGTGTAGCTCATACATACCAATAATAATTGCCTGCTGAAACATACCTTATCTTGCACAGTCAGAACATATGACCTTTCCTTTTGCAGACTCATAAGTTGCATTTCTCTTCACTGGGAGTCTGCCAGACATTATTGTTTCTTTCCACTGATACCTGGAGGTGTATGGTAATACCACATTTTTATGTATCTTGTTATTATACACATTTGTGCACCCCATGGTCATAGATGACCACATCCAACTCCTGCCTGTGTTCACATTCCTATCATATTGACAGAGGATGTGCAGCTGTGGAGTTGTGCTGTTGTTCGAGTATGACATGCATGTGCCTTTCCTCAAAGTGTTCTGCATGCTCCCTGCGGATGTCCATTTTATTTAGTACTACGATAACTGCATATGCATCTGCGTTATCAGTGCTTCACTTGGCTTTTTACTTCTGTTACCTGTATTGAGTATGTTTGTGGACTGTCATGCACATCACAACGTAAGGGCACTTGTCAAGTATTTTATGTATTGCAAAAAGACATGCACTCTGTATGTGCAACTGCTGTGTCACTGTATTTATAAATCTTTCCCTCATATGTATAGCATCACAAGTGTGTGGGGTGTCCTTTCCCATGATTTTCAATGACATAGTTTGCAAGTATTCCGTTAAACTGACGTGTGTTATGGTACATATACATTTCAGACTCCATATGTCTGTGTCTCCACTGGCCATTGCTGAGTTGTAGTACTACAAAATTTGCATGTACTGTCATATGCATAGGTTGTCTGTGTAAGATAATGTTGACACTCTTCCAAATAGTTGTGTAAATGTTGCATGTGTTACACTGTAAATGTTAGTTGAGTGCAACTTATGCATGTTTGCATTTAATAACCACACAACACTGTCAGTTTGCTCAATGATACATTATTTCTGCATGAAGTATTCACATGTATTACATATTTGCAACATATCCTCCTATAGATATAGTCTACTATGTTTGCTGTACATGGGTACACATAGACACTGTGATAGGACATATTTTTCTGCACATGCATTCCTACATTTCTCTTCCCACAGCTATGCATGATATTTTTGTCTATGTTTTGCATTTGGCATGTCTGGTTTCCAGGATTTGCATGGGAGTACACATGGATATCCCATACTACTACTACAATTTCTGATTTGTACATGCATCTGTTTAAATGGCAAGGTTTGTTTTCCTGTATATGACTGTGTTTTTTGTCTACTTTGCACACACATATATTTTACTTGTAGTTACATATGCATTTGAACTTAACAACACTACTTATTTCCTGTAAGCATGTTTCACAATGACAATGTATATGAGAGGTCTGTGCATGACCAGTGTAATTCCCACACAGACATCTTTGCCCATATGATATACATATGCATGCCATATGTCGATTCTGGTGTGAGGTGTGGTTGTATAGCTTTGCAATAGTGCAATGACCAGTCTGCAACAGTGCTGTGTTATAGGGACTATTTCCATGTCCATATGTAGCTGACACTTGTGTACACCACACAGGTATAATGTAGATCCAGGTCTTAATTCCCCATATCTATTTCTAGCACTGAGATCAGATGATCTCATATAGCTTCACTGTAAATAGTCCTGATTTTCTGGTGCTATGCATGAGTTATTTTTTGATGGTGTTTTACAGTGCATGGCCAGTGTGTACTCACATCACCATACACACACACACACACACACACACACACACACACACACACACAATACACATATGGGTTCGTATTACCTGACTGAATGTTTAGGTTAGCAAATACCTAAAGGTCAAACTAGTAATAGCGAAAGCAAAAACTTGTGAACAGCCGATTTAATGCAGGAAAATAATTCCCTTGGCTGTTATGCAGATTTTGCCCCTTTCCCTACTGTAGAGCGATCTCAGAGTTGGTATATTTAGTTGGGGGTGTGTGGAGGGGAAGCCCCCCACTTTATTTTGGTTTAAGCATTTTTTTTCTTTGCGGCCGAGGGAATTCATTCCCTATGTTAAATCGGCCGTTCGCTGTTTTAATTTTTCAATATTACCAGTTCGATGTTTAGATATTCGCTAACCTAAACATTTGATCGGGTAATATAGATGCTGCCCAGATACATACCAGTGTGTAAGCTGTAGAAGCTCAAGTAATTGTAGCATATCAGGAATGAACATGTTGTACAGGCTACATGCATGACAGTTATACTAAGATGTCACCTCTGTCATTTCAGTAGCATGTTTGTGACACTTATTGTGCCTAGGCTGTGACAACATTAATATGCTGTAGGAACATTCTGCTGTTCACTTGACAAGACAACAAGATTTGTCCTATAACCTTCATGACTGGTAACTGGTTTACTGTATAGATGTTTGCTTCATTGCTGTATGGTTATTGGTTCTGTCTTGACCTCTGTTTCTGTGAGCATACATTTGTGTGGCTCTCTGTAATGTGTAGATTACTATGACATCTGTGAGTATTTCAAGAGCTGTCATTTGAGGATATGTTTACAGATATACATGTGTCAGTGTTATGGTGTGTTGTCCTTCTTGTACATGTATTGCTGCCTGTCACATGAATACAAACATGTGTGATCTCTTTGTAAGGCAGAAACACAGTGGATAACATCATGGCAATGCTGTGATTTACAATGGTGCATAAGTTAATGCATTTTTGCATGGTGGTCTGTGCTTAGGCTGAATCCTTGCCATGTTTTGTTAGCTTCTCATGACCCATCCTATGCAGTCTGTATGTTTATTGCCTGTGTCCCACATCCTTCTCCTTTTGTATGGTATCACCCTGTGTCTGTTATGTGGTGCCCTTTCTGTTATATGCTTCTTACCCATCCATTTCTCCTCTTCAACTTTCCAGCAACTCACCCAATCCTTCTTTTCTTAAAAATAAATAAATAAATAAAACATTAAAAAAGGGACTTTTCCCATCAAAAAATTCCCATGACCTTCTAATCTTCCCTCTGCCTTCCTTTCCCTACGTCCACCATGTGTGCTTCTCTTTTTTACCTCTTTACCTACAGCCCACTCCTTGGGGAAGGGGGTGTTATGTGTGTTACCCCCAATTCCCACTGCCAAATCCATTTTTTAGATAAATGCTAGGATGCTGGTGATAAGGCATTCCCCTCCCCATTGTTAATGACCAGCAGTATCAATCAAAATCCCCAAAGTTATAATGATGCCACTTTAACAATGAACAGCAGATGTCTATCAGGCTACACATTCCTGTGAAAATCATAGCTGACATTAAACTGAAATTGATGTGCACATCTACAATCTAACAGACATGAAATAATACCCCATCAACATATGATGTCAGCATATGTGAATAAAGGTATATCAGCATGCAATGCAAGTGTCATTAAAATCACAATCTCAGATGAAATGGCTAAAAAGTATTATGAAGGACAGTTATAATTAATAGGTTTGCTGCTAACAGGTGGCTCTGCATGCACACAACACCTTCCCTGTGTCCTATTATGTATACTCATGGATGTTTTCAGAACATGTGAGGGACACTGCATCCGTCACACAATGTGAGCAGCTTACTCAAGGCCATGCTATGGCATGCATAGTACATCTTACCAGTGGAAATCATGACATCACCTAAGCAGTTGTTTATCAACCACCATTATGCATGACAAGCCAATGCAAAGTCAGTACACTTACATATCCTGACATTTGAAGTGAAGCATGCCATGACACTGTATCATGCAACAGTTATGAGTGTATTTTGCAAAACATTCATTGGAAAATAACAACATAATATTAGTACTGAGACCTGCACTGTTTAATACTGATGTATATCTTAGTAAGTTGTCCAACTGACTGTCTGACAGAATATCCATGTTTCTTCTCTTGCATGTATGCCTGAACATTTATGCTGGTGTGTGAATGTCAAAGGTATGCCAATGTATTTTATGTGGGAGGACATAAACCATTTAATAAGTAACATGAACAGCTACTAATTAACATATTGTTATAATGAAGATAGAGTGAAATGGCAATTACTTGGGAAATATAAAAGCCATAAGCCAAACAACTGAGTCAGGCAATAAGGTCATTGGCTGAACCCACATCAGTTTAAGGAATACAGCCAGCACACTAGTAATAATGTTTGATCCTTAACTCAGTGACAGCCTGTGACACATGAAAATCTGATATATATGAGAATAAAGGTATATCAGCATATGGTATTGTCTCTACAAATTTATGCATGCCCTATATACATTTATTGAATTAACAACCCTGCAGAATGCAAACAACATGATTCTGCTTGCTGATTATGTAACAGAGATTTAAAAATGTTGATAAGGAGTGCCTAGGTGCACAAGTATTTCTAAACACAGGATAGAAGCATGTTTTAACTAAACCTTCAAAAGTGTTATAGGCAGATGCAATACCCATGCTGAACTGAATGGCATGTCAAACAGTCCAGATATAACTGTGTGAACACGGAGCCAGCGAACACACATTTAGTATGTAAACAGACAGGCTATGCACAACACATAAGTTACTAAAAATGATAGCCACACATCCAAGTACACCGCCACATGTTTTATAAAGCACAGGCAAAGATCTATTAACTTGCATGTGAAACATCTGCATCTATAGGACTGTGATGGTTACAAATAAATGACTATCATTTAGGTTGTGGCCTGCACAAAACCTGTTTTCAGCAAACATAGCTTCCTGATAAATGATATGTAAACATAGTTTTAGATAAATCATACTTGTAAACAAAGGTATTGTATGAGTATTGCCCTTACCTTAATGATGCATGATGGGTATTCTTGCATTATTAGTATACATGATAATGTTGAAAATACAAGCCAGTAACAATGATCAGAGATATTGTATTTACAAAACAGACAAAGTAATCAACATACATCTCTCCCTGCACTGCACCTCCAGCCTGTGCATCTGCTTGATACATAGGACATGATTGCAAGTCCATTCCTCATCACCTGCAAAAAGAAAATAGCATCAATGAGTGATGTAGTTCTACAATAACAGTGATAAACCTTGCTCAGATCAGATTTTCTAAATTTTAACTTGCCGAACATCACAGAATTTCCACTCACATTTTGGAATTTTCATTTTGGAACAGAACTGAAAATAGACTGAAAAATTAGAGATTCAAAGCTGCAACTCAAAGCTGCGTCCACACTGTAAACCTAACAACTACCTGCCTAGATAATCCCACTTGCCTGAAACTGTATGGATGGAATGCAGTGAAAAGAACTGGAGGTCTGAATGTGCAGGGAGGATGTACTAATAGGGATCACGGCTCATGCTTTACAAAATGTACAATGTGCTGGGCATATAAGAAAATAAGTTGCAAATATGAATTCATGTTAGCACAGAGGTCATAACAGAAAACCACAACTGTAAACTTTAATTCCTCACAGAGTGGAACGCTGTTATGTAACACATAGCTGGTGTTAACAGACCACTACAATCTACTGTACATCATGGGCACATTCATTTATTTTATGCAGGGGGACATAAACCATGTACAGATATTTATTAGCAAAGTAAAAAATTATATATCAAAATTATCTGTGAAAATCAGGGTATCTCTCTGTTCTACAGTCCAAATGTATATCTGACCATCTCACTCCATCCAAACAAAAGGATGAGAAGATTGTTGAAGTAAAATTAATAAAAAAATGACATATATACACATGAAATTCAGTTTGCAAATGTTAATATATTTCACAAAACATTTTGGCAGAAATATACCAGTCTGTTCCAAACTTTACACATAACATTGTAGTAAAAGAGGTGTTGTTGGTAGAACATTATGAATTATGGAGATATTTATAGATAGCCAATGAATAATCAAGGTATTCATAAGCATACTCAGAATAGCCATTAATATCAATAAGCAGGTACGTAGAGCAGCATTTGTGACAATGTTTGAAAGGCACAATGATCAGGATATATTGAGTGCTCTTCCCTATGTGGATTTGAATTCACACCTAGCCAAGATATATGCATGCTGCTCTGTTTCTTTACAGGCTGATCTAATGGCTAGCACATTTTCCTTGTGAATAAATTAGGACTGCATGTGTGTATCTGTTTTTCTGTGTATAATGGATGACTATGAAAACATCTAGCACATAAACACTATAGGCCCTCATGATCCTCAAAACTGCTAGATATTATCAAACTTTACAATGTAGAAGATATATGTAGAAGTTGGGCATGCATTTCTCGTATGTTAAACAAATGGGACTTTAATAAGAATGTTAACTTTACTAAGAAGAATGGAATAACATAGTTATGCACTAGTATTCACATATGCACAGGTAGACTACGTGATACTCTCAAAGTATTACAGATATCTAAGAATGCGTAGTCATCAGTGGCCTAGGCACTATAGGCGCCAGTGTTACAAAACCATACTGAATGTGAAAAATTATGTTGTTATATGTTGGAAAATAAATACATCTGTAATGTTCAATATTATGTACATGATACACATTATTAAAGAAATAAACCCCATGAGGATAGAATCCATACTTATAGAGAGAGCAATCATCTTGTCCTCTTAAGTATCCAGATTTGCTAATTGTCAGAACAGCTACATAATGGTTTTAAAAGTCAAGTATTTGATATATCTGAGACACAGCTATATCTCTGAATTCCTTAGTAATATCCAAGTATACATGCTGTAAGCATCCACCACCTGTTGCTACACCTTGGTGACCCTCTGACGAATTTCCTCTGTGTCCCTAAAATGCAGGTCATCATAATGGTTGTGAATCTGCACTTCACTCTGGTATATTCACGTATGTCATCGATGATGCCTCATAATCTGGCTCCAAATGTCAGTTATCGCATAGTTCCATGTTCTGGCTCTCATGTGATGCTCCACTCCATTGTAGATGGCCAATATCTGGGTGAACTCCTCCTTGGTCTAATTAAGTGCCTGGTCAAATCAAAGCCTCCTGATGTAGACATCTCAATAATTTTTATAATGCCTATGATACACTGTTCAGAAAATTGTTCACTGAGGTCCCATTCAGTTCACTGGCAGCAATGGTCTGATCTGTAAATGTATCAAAATTAATATTTAAAAGTGACACTTATGTCATGTTATCAGATCATTGGAAGATAATAGGCATGTACTCCACATGGTCCCATTTAATGATACCTGTTAGGTACTTGTGCAGAGCACCTTTTCCTTATATTGAGCTATTGTCTAATGCAATGAATTTCAAGAACTCACGTGAACATGCACAAATGGATTCCAAAACCTTACATTTTAATGAGTCATTCACTCCAGTGGAGCTCAGGAAGTTTGCACTAGAACTTCCAATGGGCAGAGCCTAGGCCTTTTGACAGAATCAAATCACATTTCAAACAAATGTCCATATATCTGGAACCATAGAGGTTATGAGAGAAGTATAAATGGCAAACCATTCAGCACAAACTATTTTTATAGTGTTAGTGTTCTTTAGGTTCTAGGTCTTGAACTGAATTTTAAAAGCCACAGTAAACAACATAACTATTATATTACTGTGTTTACTGGGGCTTATAAAAGTCAGTTGAAGACCTAGAACAATATATCAGCAACCATTCAAATTGCACACATACTGGCAGCAGAATTTTATTCATCTAGCTGAGAGCTTTCATATGAGGCAAAGGAGTTCTGTCTGTGTTACTTGGTTGTTGAGATATTTAGACAAAATGTGAAAATTATATGTATATAAATTAATATCATAAAAACGACAGTTAATATCTCTTTACCTGCACTAGACAGAGGTCAAATATCAATGCAGCAGAGTTTGCATTTGTGTAAGCTTTAACATGAAATCTTTTAAAACCTTGTACATAGCATGTTTTTGGAATTATTGATACAAATATGAACAAGCAATATTTGACACCTAGAGTCATCAGTAGGGTAGGAGTTAACTGCAGATGCATGTGGAGGCATCATGTGGATGTAATGAGTTAATTATTTGTGGTGTGTATGGATCTTGAGGCTTTCCAACACTTTCCATAAGTTGATCAATTGATGATTTTCAGATACTCTATGCTATTGTGGTACCATTCACTGCTCAGTAATGATTGTGTTGATATGAGCTCATCATGAATTAACATTTCATATGACTGATTGTTTTACACAGATTTCCTGTTTAGGCTACAATTGCATTACAGCTACAGCCATCACACATTTCTGTTATACACGTATGTTACATGTAGTATACTAATGTGAAATGTACACAGAGTGCATGGCTCCTGTTGCACAATGCTGTTGTGTTTGGATTTTTCCTACTATGATATCCATACTGTGATCATTACCTCAGGATCCTTTCATGCCAGGGTTGTTTACTGTCATGTTGATATTCCCCTCACATTGTAAACTACAGGTACATCTACTGGGGGCACAAGCTATGCAGATGCCCCTACAGACAAAGCACATATGGTTTCCAGCATGATCATAGGCTGTATCAATGTGTAGCGGACCTACATTGTATGAAAGCAATTTTGATGTTTTTCTACACAGGGACATTTGTCCAATGGGTGCACCATATATCACATGAGAATCAGCAGACCCTAATACTGTACCTGCTTTCTCTATTCTTTCTCACTACAGAATCCGCATTATGACACACAAACTCACCACATCGGGGGTTGTCACTGTATGTTGCATCTCTTTCATAAGTCACTGCTGTTATTGCTGTTGTTGTCCTCCATTAATATAGTGTACATCTTCCCTTTAACAGGACTGTCACCATCAGCATCTCATCCACAGTTGGTATCTGTATGTATTATCTACTGTATGCTTTAACATTGTTGGAATGGTCCATGCTGGCAAGGATGTGATTAAGAAGGTTGTGTTTATGACTTTGTTTCCCTATAACAATTGCATTTCATCCCTCTCTGCTGTCTTCAAAGGAGGGCATGTCAGGTGTGTGTTTTGCTTGTATTCTTCACATATGTCATTTATGTTGCATATGTAACATAATTGTCAACTCCCTGTTACATAGATTCCCTGGCCCATATAGAGACAATACTTCTTGGTAAATTTCCACACATGGGAGGAGCAGACTGGATTACAGTGCGAACCGTCAGCATGGGCACCTTAGACTGCTTTAGAGTAACACTGACAGTTGATCCACTTTGGAGTCAGTCTCTCCCTGTGGTGATGATGATTACTGTGCAGACCACTGGCAATGTCATCTGTCTGTTGTTATGAAGTCTGATGCCATGGGAGTCTGACATTTTTACTTACTATAGGTGACTCCATGCAGCACATCAGAGTTTATCCATACTTTAAATTGATATATGTTGCTTATGGTATTGACAACAGATCTTCATTATATCATGAGTTGGTTTCCTGTGTGCACTTTTGGATAATGGTCCTATAGAAATGTGTTTCACAGATGTGTGTCCCTTGTCTGCCATTCACACATAAACCACTGTGAGTCTGAATGTATAACCGTGTCACTTGTGGCCTGTTCCATGTTGAGATAGATTTGTATATGTTCATACTGTTATATGTTTGAATTACGTTGTTATGTCTGATGCTCAGTGTGTAACTCTACTGGGTAATTGTTATTAGATGCAATCTGTGCTGCTGTGGTGGGGAAACAGCTGAACATCAATGTGTAATGTGTGTGCTTCTGTGTGTGTGGCTTGTCATGACTCAGAGGTGTGTATTAGATGCTCCTGTGTACATGGGCCTGGACTTGTGGTTGCAGCCTCTGTCACCCATGCTTTGTCTTCTGCCCCGTGTCCTCCTGCTCCTCTTTTGATAGCAATGGAATGTCATCTTCAGACATCTGGAGTTTTTGTGTAGTTCACCTACACCTGCAGTTGGAAGACCACCATGTACTGCTGTTAGCATGTTGTGTAACATGGCACAGACAGTTATCAACTGTGTTGCCTTTTCAGGTGTATTGCAGTGCACTCTCAGATGTTTCCAAACATCTGAACATAGATTTCAGTACACCAAACAAACACTCAATGATATTTTGTGTTGTTGTATGTGGTCTATTGTAATCTTCCTCTGCAGGGTTTGATGGTTCTCTGTAAGGGGTCATTAGCCATGGCTCAAGTGTATAATCATAATCACCTGTTGTGGGGAGCGAACACATATGTTGTCAGAATAGATAATGTTGAGGGGGATGTCCTTTGCTTACATTCTAGCTATGTTTCTGTACTTACCCAATAGTATTCACTCAGGTATTTCACCTTGCTGGAATCTAATCCTCATACTACTTTCCCTAAATATGGCAGTATAATTGGGCACTTCCAGGGTGTGTTGTCATGATGTTTGTTATGCTGCTGTCTGCTGGACACACATTGGTAGTTCAGAGATGGCCATCCCTTTCTGTTGATGTATCTGTCAGTTTCTGGATGCACAGGGGTCTTAGTAGGGATGTGGGTGCAGTCTATTGCACCAAGTACATGTATGAAGTTTGTGAGTTTATAGAACTAGTGCATTATAGTTCTCCACTCCATCAGGGTATATGGAAAGTGTATGCAGTCATCCACATTGTTGTATACTGCTGTCAGAAATTTTGACAGGATACAATTTGCAGCCATCTGTGACACTCCTACAGCATCCTCCATGTGTTTTTGGAATTTCCAAGATGCAAGTACACCAGGCTGAGACAAATTTTATTTCAAGAGGGGTGGGGTTACCTCACACTGTTTGCACAGACATGTGTGGGAAACACATGCTGCATACAGCCTGTACCAGCTATCTGTCTAGGCAGTACCTGACAATTATTTGTGGATCTGACAGTTGGTTTAGTTACAGCCTTACTCTCACACTAGCTTTCTAGGGTACACAGCCATAGCCTCCTCCATAGCTTGGAGCACCACAGCCTGTTGCAGTTCATTCACTGCAAGTAGCATTTTGTGGTCAGTATTATTATGGATTCTGTAGTAATCCATTGGAATAGCTGCCATTCCTTGCATTGCAGCATGCTATAATCCAAGTATTTCTGAAAAAGAGTTGGATTTGCAGTTTTCTGCATTTAAGTTGTATTGGGGGTGCACAGTATGCTTTGGAATATGTCGGACATGCTCAGAATCTGTAAATATCCTTCACTGAATAGTTAAATACTCAGATTGCTTGTGATATGCCTTCTGAAACTGCATCCACAGCTGTTGCATTGAAGTTGCACTGAAGTCTTCCTTCTGCCTGCTGTGCTGTCTGCAACTTTCTTTTGGTATTCGGCCCACAGTTTCTGTGAGTTTTAGTACCGATTCAGTGAAGAAAACATGACTGTGGTATATTCACTTTATTCTACTTTTACTTGAATACGTTTCATTGTCAGTTAACTTTTTATTCACTTTAACAAAATGTCTATGCTCTTGTGGCTTAGGTCTTGATTGAAAATAGTTCTTTTATAAATTCACCAATAGGGTCAACATATAAGTGAAATAAAAACAAACAAAAAAAAATAAGCAGCTGTCTCCCTTGCTTTTGGGAAGGGAATTTCTATGTGGATTTTCTTCTGTCTCATGGTATAATTAGCTTTGGAGTTTCATGCATTTTTGGGTCCCTTCTCATGTTTGATTTCAGGGGTGATTGTATCACATTTCCTTGTAGTCTAGTCATACTTCCTGATTTTTCAGGTGCAGGTATTGTGAAGTGAGAATATCCACCCATTCTTAATTGTATAAACAGTCTCAAAGCAAATGATGAGAAAGGGAGATCGCATTTGTCCAAAACATTTGAAATAATTAAGGACTATAGAGTTGAAGTCAAACATAACTATTAGGATTATGCCATCCAAATGAGTTGCTCAACTTTAGCTATAATAGATAAAAAACTATTTTAGCATCTTCAAAAAAATGTATTTTTGTTTTGAAGATGATTCTCTTGGGCATTTCTGTAGAAACAATTTATCATTATTCATAGTGCTGAAATAGCTCTAGGGATGCACAAGAAAGTGATTTCCTCATGCCAGTCCCAAGCCTTGATAAATGGGGAGGGTTATGTCAGGAAGGGCATCTGGTGTAAAACATTTGACAAATAACATAATGCTGGCAACAGTGAAGATTTCCATACCAGACTGGTTGAGGCCCAGGTTAACCATGATCGCTACCAGTACTGTTAGCCAATAGGGTGTTGGTGGAAATAAGGCTACTGTTGGGTGAAGGAGAAGGAGAAGAAGAAGGGGAAGGCATGCCCAAAGACAGGAAGAGAGGAGGAAGATTAGGAGTGTGGCAATGAGGTTAGGAACTTTGAATATTGGCAGTATGACTGCTACAGGGAGAGAGCTAGCTGATATGTTGGAAGGAAGGAAGGTTGATATATTGTGCATGCAAGAGACCAGATAGAATGGGAGTAAGGCCAGGTGTATCGGAAGTGGGTTCAAATTGTTCAATCATGGTGTGGATGGAAGGAGAAATGGGGTAGGAGCTATCCTAAAGGAACAGTTTGCCAGGAGTGATTTGGAGGTGAAAAGGGCATCAGACAGAGTGATGTTTATGAAGCTGGAAATTGATGGTGTGATGATGAAAGCTGTTAGTGCATATGCTTTGCAAGTTGGGTGTGTAATGGATGAGAAAGAAAATATTTGGAGTGAGTTGGATGAAGTGGTGGTGACTGTACCCAAGGGTGAGAGATTGATGATTGGAGCAGATTTCAATGGGCATGTTGGTGAAGGGAACAGAGGGGATGAGGAAGTGATGGGTAGGTATGGTGCTAAGGAGAGGAATGCAGAAGGTCAGACAGTAGTGGATTTTGTGAAAAGGTTGGATGTGGCCATGGTGAATACATATTTTAAGAAGAGGCAGGAGTATAGGAGGATGTACAAGAGTGGAGGAAGATGCACACAGGTGGATTATATCCTATGCAAGCAAGTCAGTTGGAAGGAGATTGGAGACTGTAAAGTGGTGACAGGGGAAAGCGTAGTTAGGCAGCATAGGATGGTGGTCTGTAGGATGATGTTGGTGATCAAGAAGAGGAGTAGGAGAATGAAGGGAGTGCTAAGGATCAAATGGTGGAAGTTATAAAAGGATGATTGTGAGGTGGAGTTCAGGGAAGATTTAAGATAGGCACTGGGTAGCAGTGAAGAGTTACCAAATAGCGGAGTTACTACAACAGAGCTGGTAAGGGAGGCAACTAGAAAGGTGCTTGGTGTGACATCTGGACACAGGAAGGAGGACAAGGAGACTTGGTGGTGGAATGAGGAAGTACAGGCGAGTATACAGAGAAAGAGGTTGGCAAAGAAGAAGTGGGATTGTCAGAGAGATGAAGAAAGTAGACAGGAGTATAAGGAGATGAGGTGTATGGTGAAGAGCGAGGTTGTGAAGGCTAAGGATAATGCATATGAAGAGTTGTATGAAAAGGCAGACACTAAGGAGGGAGAAAAGGACCTGTACAGACTGGCTAGACAGAGGGACTGAGCTAGGAAAGATGGGCAGCAGGTAAGGGTGATAAAGGATAGTGAGGGAAACGTACTCTCAAGCGAGGAGAGTGTGTTGAGTAGATGGAAAGAGTACTTTGAGGGGCTGATGAATGAAGAGAATAAGAGGGAGAGAAGGTTGGATGATGTGCGGATAGTGAATCAGGAAATGCAATGGCTTAGCAAGGAGGAAGTAAGGACAGCTATGAAGAGGATGAGGAATGGAAAGGCTGTTGGTCCAGAAAACATACCTGTGGAAGCATGGAGGTGTTTAGGAGAGATGGCAGTGAAGTTTTCAACCAGATTGTTTAATGAGATCTTGAAAAGTGAGAAGAAGTGCTTTGGTACCGATTTTTAAGAATAAGGGTGATGTGCAGAGCTGTAGTAACTACAGAGGGATAAAACAGATCAGACATGGCATGACGTTATGGGAAAGTGTAGTGGAAGCTAGGTTAAGAAGGGAGGTGATGATTAGTGATCAGCAGTATGGTTTCATGCCATGAAAGAGCACTACAGATGTGATGTTTGCTCTGAGGGTGTTGAAGAAGAAGTATAGAGAAGGTCAGAAGGAGTTGCCATTGTGTCCTTGTACACTTAGAGGATGCATATGTAAGGGTGCCTAGAGAGGAATTGTGGTAGGGTCTATATCAGTTTGGCACAATGCAATTGCAGCGAACACTGGATTGTCAACCCTCGTTCAATGAAAATCACTTAAGTGATTCACAGAATTTACTGAGGGCAAGTAAATACTTGCCCTACAGCACAACTTTGCACTTTTCTCCACTACAATGTGATCTAGGTATTGGTATATATAGTTTGTGGGGTGTGGGGTTGGTGTGACAGATCAAGATAGAGAGGGCAGGAAGAAATGGAAACAGATGATCTGCTGTGATGACCCATAACTGGAACAGCCAAAAGAAGTGAATATTCCTAGAGTTAAAATAATGTACAAAAAGGAAGGTGTTGGTTGTTGGAGGTATATATTTTTAATCAAAATAGATTTGCAACACATGGTTTATGATTGTAAAGCTATACAACTTTTTTAGGAAATAAAATGTTTTCCATAAGTATTGTGGTCTGATAAATTTATATTAACAAAACTGTGTTGCTTAATTCTTCAGCTCCTGGTTATGTACTCAAGTCACAATTCCCAATTCTCTGAAGGTTATTAACAATAATAGGAAAATGGCTACATAGAATTGGAAAAACAAGGTCATTCCTTCATTTGCAGAATTTAGTTGTACTGTTACTGTTGTGTGTTATAAAGAAATATCTACTATTAGGATGAAAACAAAATAACCACAGAATCTAATTACTGGATAAACTTGAGCTCATTAATAGAGAAATATTAATCTATACTGTATAATCAGTTTATGGTTACTTAATGAATTTTAGTATATATAGCAAAAACAGATGTAAACACTTGGTAAATATTTATTTATTTTATCGTGTTACTGTGTTTGCTCTCATATATAAAATTTCAGTAAAACTGTTTAAAAAAGTACTATCAGCCCATTGATCTCAATGCATAACAGAAAGAATTGTTTTTCACAGTTCCTAATTGTCCTTGTCTGAACAGACTATGTGCAATGCATCTAAGGCAAGAATTTAAGCTTGTGCATGTTCTCTGTTATACCCAAACCAGAATTTTTTGATTACCTCAGCCAATCCATGACCTTCACAAGGGGTACTCCTGTGGTGAGAGATACAGGTAAGCTCTCTTTAAAGAGGAAGAAGAGCCACATACATTTTGACATTACTTTGTGTATCCAGAACATCTGAAGAGCTCCTTATCTGACAGTTATTAAACCATGGCATTGCTGTATTTTTTCTTAAATAGAGGACTTTAAAACCATGACTAAAATTCATTGTCATAATTTTGTTGACAATTTCTTGTGTTACAGGGTCACAAGAGTTTGATATAGAGTACCTCTTGTGTTTTCTTTGGTATTCTTTTGTGAAACCAAGTGAAGAAAATGTGTGTGTGTGTGTGTGTGTGTGTGTGTGTGTGTGTGTGTGTGTGTGTGTGTGTGTGTGTGTGTAGGTGGGAGGTCATGACTGATGTAATTATGCATCTTTCTTTTTGGAAAATCAAGGTATGAAAGTGGACACAAACTCTTCAAGATGTAATGAGAGTCTATCAATAAGAAGCTTCAAAATCTACAAATTAAAATGTAGGTTAAATATCTTATTTACATAACTGTGGTAAACTCACTCCATGTCATTATCTCACAGTTGGTTTATGTCATTCATAGTGAGCAAAATATATAGATATTTTGTTTCAAAATGCTATTATGACATACCTGTTTGCAGAATACTGCTAAATACCTATGCAACTTTACATCCAGAGAATAGTGTTTTTGTGATAAAATGTATTACTTAAGGCTTACAGTAAACACAGCTTTACTTATGAGTGTTTTGTAGAAATGTTTGAGACCGGCATCAAAATATATAAGTTCATAAATAGATTCTCGGTATGCAGGGCAGAGAACCACTGATAATAAGTATAGCCACATTTCCCAGTAGCACTATCATATTATGTGTCTTGCTCAGAATAATTCAGTAGGCAAATAGAAGCAGAAGGAATCAAACTGTGGACTACAGGAAACTTGTAAACAGCTAATAACCTTAATCCTCAGCATTAACTGCCACAGAGTTCAGTTTAATTCATTTTAGTCAATCTAATAAATCACACAGTGACTAAGCAAATTATTTGCTCATAGCAAAATCTATCACTTTTTAAAGTTTGTTTTAGCATCTTTACCACAGTTTTGAATCCAAGGTCCAGCAGAATTTTGCAAATAATTGTAAAACCATTTAAATTCACTTTTAAGACCTACAGCATGTTTTTTTGCCAAGAGAATCTAAAACTCAGGATGGAATGTATTTGTATATAAAGGATTTTGTTATGTAAGAATTTGGTAGTTATGTTATGGATTTTTTGTTGTTTCCTCACCTCAAGAACAAACTTGCTTTATATGTTAAGCAGACTATCACTCTTGCCACTTTAAAGGTAAGCCTAGGTAAGTGTATGGGCAGTCTTCAGTTCCCCTCACTCATTCATGTGTTGTCCTCATGCATACTGGACGGAATTTTTGCATATGGCTTATTGGCTAGACATGTAATGGTCTGTAGACTGACAGACTAGTACTTAATTATGAACCTATCAATCTAAACTTTTAAAGCATCCATATTGTCCAGGTGCTGTAGAGTATCATTCAAAGCTGACAAAATCCTTGTCTTGACCTCAGACTCCTGTCCAACACATAACTCTGTAACTGAGATTTTCTCTGCAGCAGACTGCATTTCTTTGAAGTTCTTAAAACAGTCAATAGTGTGTCTGTGCTCTTTGAATATTCTCAGCACACTCGCTCCATTGTTCTCACCATTTCTATAGAATTTCTCTCAAACACTCCTTGCCTTCTATAACTGTTTTAGTATGATATTAACCACAATTTTGATTTTCTTGCAGGTGAGTTATGGATCTGTAGTTCGTTATTTAAGTAACAAACATCTGTTTCCCTCATTTCTTCGGACTGTGCCACCTGACAACAGCCATGCTCTTAGCCTTGCAAAGTTTTTGATGCACTTTGGATGGACGTGGGCTGGAATAGTGGCATCTGATAATGATTATGGCTTAGTAGGAGCACTGGACCTGAAAAGAGAGTTTTCCCAAATTGGTGGATGCATTGACTACTTGGAAGCTGTACCTTTGCAGGAAGCAGCTGAGAGCATTCTCCATATTATAGATGTGATTAAAAGCTCCACAGCAAAAGTTGTCATTTTGTATCTGAGTATGCCCCAGGTGGTTCAACTGGTGGAAGCAGTGTCTGTACAGAATGTAACAGGAAAGATATGGATCGACAGCACAGCATGGACCATCACTCCAATTTTTTACAGAAAAGAAGTATGGGTAACACTAAATGGAACAGTAGGTTTAACATTCCGCAAAGGTGCAATACCTGGGTTTAGAGAATTTCTTTACAGCATTCATCCTTCTACATCATCAGATGATATTTTTGTCATACCATTTTGGGAAGAAGCTTTCCACTGCAAATGGCAAAGCAGTGTTGATCAGCCAATGCAAACATGGAATGTAATAAGTGAAAACATAACATTTTGCACTGGCATGGAGAACTTACAAGAAGTTGACAACTCCATCTTTGATGTTTTAAACTTCAGGCTGAGCTATAGTACATATAATGCAGCATATTGCCTAGCACATGCCTTACATAATCTTCAAATGTGTGTCCCAGGACGAGGACCCTTTGTCAATGGATCCTGTGCTAATATTCACACGTTTCAGCCATGGCAAGTAAGGAATATGTTATGTATTATTACATATTTTGACATGCAGCATGGGTCAGTGACACCTGAATGGCTTATCTTTAATTATATCAATACCTGTCTTGGTTTAGTTTGCTGAATATCAGGGCTGAAAGCAACAAAAATTGTAATAAGATCCTTGCAATCACTGCTGATAATGATGTCTGAATGTGGGGAGAGTTGGGGTTTATTTTGCAAACTGCGACCATAACTTGCAGATCGCTGGCTCAAAAGTCAATAAAGCAGCCATGTTATGTCTTACCCTCATGTGGCAAAGAACTGTTTAATTACAGGTAAAAGACAATTTTATTCATCTAACACTGTAGGAGGAACAAAAGCAGCTTTCCTTGCTGAATGAGAAGAGTGGCTTTTTGAAAGTGGAACAGATTTTATAAAACAATTTAAAATATAGCTGTCCTGATAAAGACAGCGATCTTTTATTATTTATTTATTTTTTTAACTAGCTGTCCTGGTAAGGAGATTTATTGCCCACTGTAAATACAACAATAAGACTGCTGAAATAAGCATAGAAATCATTAGTCTAAGAGTCAAAATTATGAGAGTTAAGAGTGCTCAAACTGATTCATATAACATGAAAAATTAGAAAGCAAGTATGCCCTGCAAATACTTAATGCAAATATACGAAAAAGGTTTCAGCTTTAGTAACAGCTGACATTAAACTAAAAAGATACAAAATTAAATGAAAATACTGTTTTCTGGAATAAATATAACAAAATGTTTTTTCTATATCTAAATCAAATTGTACACGATCCTTGTGGTATGATGGCGCTCTTGGCCTGGGAAGGAAATGACTCTGTTTTTAAGTTGATGTGCTATTTTGCTGAGAAAGAGGGACTAGACACAGCTGAATGTGATGTGTGTAAAGCAAGGTCTGTTTCAATCAGCTTTCATTTAAATTTATCTAACAGGGCAGAAAAACAAAAAGAATGCATGAATGGAAGGACACAGGATGAGTTCTCTTGACAGTAATGATAATTCTAAAGAAACTTCAATGATTTAAATATTGTCCTTTTGCTGAATTAGTACTTGATCTTCAATTTTATACTGTGTTTTTTGCCAAGATTCTACCCCAGCCCTTATACAGTGTTTAATCAGTTTAACACACAAGCTGAGGTCACCACAATCCCTCTCACTGCTGCAGGCAGTTAGACAGGGGAGGCCGGGAGAGCCAGTATTGCTTACTGCATGGAAGTAACCTGTTACAATAGTAGCCTTGCCTAATTAATATAATGGCATCATTATGTCTACTCTTCTCATCAGACATGTCTGATAGAATGGCTCTATCCCATGTCCAAGAGTGGCCTCCAAACCCACCCAAACATTGCAGCCTGACCACTCATAAGCCACCCCTCCAAGAATAGATGTGCCCACCATCTCTGTCAGCAATTTCAGATGACCAAACCTATAATCAAACACAGGGTTTTATCTCTTTATGCCACTTGACTGACTAAATCTATTTGAATATAATGAATAACAATGTATTCAAGGAATTTGGACTGATTAAGGGGAAAATTTAACTTAAATGACAAAGTAAAAGTATAAGATAATTAATAGTATGGGAATAGGAAAAGATTAGTAAATTAAGATTCATTAATTCAAAAAATGGAATAAGAAAATTAATAAAATGATGAAACGCAGGCTAGCATAAATATAGTGTAGCCTCATTAATATTCATCCTAAGAAATTATGCTTTCTGAAACAGCAAGCAAATGTTTCTGTCCTCTATAAATAATAACATATCCCTGCCCAAATGGTTTTCTACTATAATGGCTTTCTTCATTGGATATTTTGCTCTCTGTTTTGATGGTATGCTATTATACTCAAGAAAAATCAGCTACCAAAAGTCCTACTGAAGCATATCTCATAGTACTAAATTAAAATATATCACAACTTTAAAATATTATACTGGTTGATACCTGCAGGGCAAGCAGTCAGGTCTAACAAACTGGAGCAGTATGTTATTAGGTTATGAGCCACCACAGATCTGAAATCAAACAAGAGTATATTATATAAACTCTGTTCACATACACACACATATATGGATCTATGTTTCTTGATCGCAATTTCAAAATCTTGAACAAGAAACATAGAAACCTACTTAAGCTAAAGTGCACTACATCAAATGTGCACTTTTACAAAAGCTGATTCAGCAAATCGAAAAAAAAAAAAAAACAGAAACAAAAAACAAATAACTTTAAGCACTAATTTTGAAGGGGGGAAGCCCCCCTGCATCCCCCCATGTGGAGAGGTGTGCCCCCCACACACCCCTACTTACTTATACTAACTCCAAGATTGCACTACAGTGGGGAAAAGGATATATTTCTTTATCCCCACTGTAATGTCCTTCGCTGAATCGGCTTTTGCCAAAGTGCACTTTTGATGTAGTGCACTTTCGCTTAAGTGGGTTTCTACGTTTCTTGTTCGTGATTTTGAAATTTTGATCAAGAAACGTAGACCCTATATATATATATATATATATATATATATATATATATATATATATATATGTATATATTTATACAGTCATCAAATAAAGTTGCTTGAGAAGTGGGCAAGGACAGACATACCTATTTATAATTCAATGTCTAATAAATAAAAAATAAATTCACTACCAGAAGTCCAATGCATTGTAAACCACAACCTACAGCAAGAAAATAAAGCAGTAGTTGTCTTTCTTTTTGACATTTCTCTGGTAGTATTCCTTGACATGTATGATCTTCCTATAGAAGTACCATCTCATGTCAAACCTAAAAGCACAAGAAGAGGAAGAAGTAGAGTAGGAAGTTTAGAAAACAATCTAAGAGGATGCAAGTGGGAAATAATCAGGGTAACTCTGTGAAGCTGGGTGAATAATTAGAGTAACACTGAAGCTGGGTACATAATCAGGGTAACTCTGAAGCTGGGTAAATAATCAGGGTGACTCTGTGAAACTGGGTAAATGATAAGGGTAACTGTGAAACTGGGTAAATAATCAGGGCAACTCTATGAATCTCAGTAAATGATCAGGATAACTCTGTGAAGTTGGGTAAATGATCAGGGTAACTCTGTGAAGCTGGGTAAATGATCAGGGTAACTCTGTGAAGCTGGGTAAATAATCAGGGTATCTCTATGAAGATGGATAAATGTGAGCAGTACTGCATGATGCTGTCAATGTACTTGCTGATATCAGAACATGTGTGGTGAGTACTGATGGAACTAGTAAAGGGGTAGATATCTACAAGGACAACAAACCTGCTGCACAGAAGATTGTGAATAGTTGTGGTGCAGGAAGCTTATAGTGGAGAACAGAAAAAATGAAGTTATTTATCAATGCGGAACATAAGAGTAGTATATTGGGACTCAACATTTACAAACATCTACTTATGGAAAGAAAGAAACCATTATAATAACTTGACCAGCTATACTTCATGGGGAAAATGTAACAGACTGATTAATGAAAGTATTTAAGGATATCAAGCTTTATTGCATTGTTTTTATTTATTTAAATTTGTTTTCTAAGGTAGATCATTGCTCTATCTGGACAATTTTCTGGTCAGTCCAAATACAAACATAAAATAAAGTGTAGACACAAATTCTCACCGTAATTATCATCTATGAACCTACTCAATTTTGGAGGGGAACAATAACATTTAAGTGTATCGAGTTAAAGGTGAATATAGTTGGATATCTTATGGTCAACACGATTGCTAGCCTAATGTTTTCCTATGTCCCTAAATGAGAGGCTATAGCGTTATCAAATAGCAAACAAAAACTTAACTAAATCATAATGAAGTTACTATCACAATTTAAAGAATTGAAGTTAAAAAAGGATTTATATGACCTACATGCATATTAAGCCATAAAATATACAATATTTAGAGTTCGGTGACAGAAGAAGGGGAGGAAGAAGAGCAGAGGAGTTAGGTTTGGAGGGGAGAGAGGACAGAATCAAATCAGAATGAGAGGTGGACCAGAAAGTGATAAAGCAATAAGATGGTCTAGTAGGTACAAAGGAAGACTACCAGGTTAATAAAGAGGATGAAGGGCAAGGGATATTAACAGTTGTTACAGGTCCTAAACGTATTCACACTTATGAAAAGGAGTGATATGAGATGCGAAAATACTTAAGAGACCATGTGAAAGAATGCATCTAAAGAGAAAAGACAGGTAGGGTGAAGCAGAAGCATGCTGACCACTTTAAAACTAAAATGTCAAACCTACACATTTATTTTATTTTTACATTTGTTTACTGGGAAAGTCTGACTGGACAATATGTACATTTTCAGTGGAGGCCCGGGGAGAAAAGCTCCAAGACATACAAAGAATTAGACAAACTTAATTTTTACAATTTTACAAAATAGAGAAGTTAACAAGCTTAACATTTTACATAATATATTGTAGGGGAATTAATGTTAAAAATTACATATTTTGTGAAGAAACATGTTACAGTTGGTGGATTATTAAACAGAATAGGAAAAACAGACTAGTAGCCAAGGTTACAATTGAGTAGAAGAGAAGTTGTGTAGCTAGTTTTGTTTTAGCTGGTTACTTTGGTGCAGGCATTACAAGGTTAGACAATAGCTATAAGACAGTCTGCGGGATTGTTAAATAAGGGATGTGTAGAGGGAGAGAAGAGGAAAGTAGAAGCAAATGTGTTTGGTCAGATTGTTGTGAGGTGTCAGGGGTGAAGTTAGAGAGGATTTTAGGGAAACTACGTAAGATGATACTAGAAGTGACTTTATAAGGAAATAGACTAGACTGGGATGAGTTAGACGGTGTTTTGGTTACTTCTAGTTTAGTGTTTTTTCGGTGGGGGGGTTCTATGCTGGTTCAGTACATGGGCATATCCATGAGGTTAATAGGTGGACTTTTAGATGTTTTTTGAATTGTTCAATGTTAGTATTGGTTTTGATTTGTAATGGAAGACTATTCCAGACTTTGGCGATGTAACAGAAGCAGAGGGATTCTCCAGCATGATTTTTGCTTTTTGTTATTTCTAATAGTGCCTTATTGCTGGAGAGAAGGATACATTTGTCAGAGTAGTTTGTTAGTATGCTCTTTAGGGCTGGAGTTTTTTCAGGCTGGTTTATAATATGGTGGGCCATTTTGAGCTGACTGTATTTTAGAAATGAAGGGAATTCAAGCCATGAGAGTTTTCTGAGAGAGTGGCAGTGGTGGGATCTATAGTTAGCACCTGTAGCAAATTTTGCTATTTTATTGTAGCAGGTTTCAAGTTTTGTCATATCAGTCTTTCTAATGCTGGTAAGGATTGAGGATGCATAGAGTAATGTTGAGGTAAAGTGGGTTCTAACAATAGTAACCATAGTGTTGTCTGTGAGACAATGTTTACTCCTGTAGAGACATCCTAGGTTTTTATGTACTTTTTTATGGACTGTGAAATATGAGCATCAAATAACAAATTATGGTCAATGGTAACCCCTAACTGTTTGGTACTGGGAAATGGAATTATAATGGTGTTATTGGCTGAGGTAATTTTGAATGCTGATGGGGTGTCAGGGGTTCTGGTAGGGTGAAAAAGGATGATTTGGGTTTTTTGAGGGTTCAAAATTAGTTGAGCATTAGTTAGCCAAGCTTCTTTAGCTACAGATGACTGTTGGGTGATTTGTTCTAGTCGCTGGAGGGAAGGAGTGGCACATATAAGGGTTGAATTGCCTGTGTATTGTATAAGTGTGGAGCCTTTTCTAGCTGTGTGAAGGTTATTAGTGAATATTGTGAAGAGGAGTGGGCCAAGGACAGAACCTTGTGGGACTCCTATGGTTACATGAAAAAGAGGGGAGAGGCTTTGTTGCTATAGTACAGCCTGTTGATGGCCATCCAGATAGTCTTTAAACCAGGCTATTGCTGTCTGACTGAGGCTTAAATCAGCTAAGGCTTGTAAGAGTTTAGAATGGACAGATTAAGAAAGGCTGAGGAGACTAGATTACCTTCAGAATGAAGTTGGTTAACAGTACTGGTAAAGCACATTAGTGCTGTGATGGTACTATGATTAGGCCAGAAGCCATGTTTGGTGGGAGTTAGGAGATTGTTTGTTAATAGATATTCTAGTAGCTGCATATAAATGCATTAGGAAGTAGTATTGTATGGAAAGAACTGGTTCCATGAGAGGGTGGTGGACTGTATTTTTTTCAGGAAGCTGTGAGATGACAGTCAGCCTAAGAGAAGGGACATAGGTGGAACAATTAAAACATATTAGCTATGCAAAGATGACAAAATAGATAGCGTATCTTTTTTCCACTGTTACATATATGTAGTGCTATGAAAAATTTAGGCGTAGAAAAAGAAGTCTCTTCTACAATTCCTGTGAGCATAGATAACAAATGGTATTCTAAAGTGCAAATAACTAATTTATGCATTAAGACAGTAACCAATGCAATGAATTTTGAGGTCATTGATAGCATGGAAACATTTTATGGTAAATCAAATAGCATTTATACCCAAACAAATAACAAACAATTGATTATTGGCTTAACATTTTAAGCTATATATTCCAAAATAAGGAGTGGTCAATAAAACATGAAAGGCAAGATATGAAATTACTTTATGGTATTATTATCTTTTTTTCTTCATTTGTTAAGCAAGTAAACTTACTAGGCATAAGCCTCTTTTCAGCATGATCCAGGAGCACTGTATGAATAAATAGTTTGATTAGAATTACACAGTAGACAAATGGATGCAGAGAAAATCAAGTCCTGGACTAGTGTCTGGCACTCACTAGCAGCTCATACTGTTAATCCTGTAAGCTAAACAGAGTCTGAGATATTAAAGAAAAAACATGGTACTGATGTTATGATATTAATTGTGGCATGCATAGATGGGTAAAGTCATTGTTTTATAAAGGTCATCTAGCCCTCAGTTAGATGAATGCTAGATCCAGGCTGTTTTTCGGAATAAAAACTACAGGAAAATATCATGGATGACAATGGGACACTTTTATATATCAGACCGGGATTGGAACAGCATAACAGGAGAAAAATGATTATATATATATATATATATATATATATATATATACACACACACACACACACACACACACACACACACACACACACACACACACACACACACACACACACACACACACACACACACACACACACATGTATGTATACACACACACACACACACACACACACACACACACACACACATATATATATATATATATATATATATATATATATATATATATATATTTATTTATCTGTAAGAGGTGACAGCATAGTGGCCTTCATATTCAGTCAGGGATATGAAAGTAGAAAAAAATAAACACAGTATCCATCCTCCACATGGAAGAAGTAATTGTGAGAAACTGCAAATTAAAATAATGTGAAGTACTAACTTATGGCAATGAGGCAAAGCATAAAACTTGCTGGAAGAAAAATGGTGACTAGCATCTATACTATTTTTAATCAGTTTCTAAGGTGCTACAACTAGCAATGAACAAAAGTGGTAAGGTGTTAACATATATTTGCAGAAGTAGTTTGGAATAAAATACATAATGAAAAATGAGTTCAATGTAAAGACCAGCATGAGGAGCAGCCAAAAGTTTAACAAACAGAAGCAATAACTAACTTAAAATGCTAAGAAGGAATCAAATAACACAATGATGTTTGAAAAATATTAAGGCATGAAATAAAATCAAATATGAGACTGGAAAGATTAATGAATTAAAGTTATCAACAGCCTGCAAGAATAATAAAAATAAGTGCTCTGAATATATTAGAAAATGTAGGAGTAAGCAGCAAAATGGATTAAAATTAAATAAAGAGGAGGGTTCTGGAAGAGACCAAAGATAACATAAATGACCTTTGTTTTTAAGATATTCAGCAGAAGTACAAACATAAAAGAAAAACATGGATGCTGTGTAAAGGAAAGACAAGTAAATTTAAAAAATAGCACATACATATTCAACTAAAAGAAAAGAGATCTACAAATAAACAATCACAGTAACAAAATGAAAGTCACAACACCCCAGCATGCTTATTTAATCAAAGCTTTAAAAAGTAGAGCTCTCTGATGAATAAAGCATATTGATAGTTATTTCTTTGTAAAACTTTGAGACAAATTCACTTTTACAGGTGGCAAAGATGGATTGAAGGATCTACAAAACTATTAGTAAATAAGTTTGCAGAGCATCGGCTATAATTGAAAAGTGCATTTAGGAAATGATAAGAAATAAAGAGTTAATTTATTTTTGCCATGTTAAGTCACAATATATATCTAATATCATCACCTTTATTTAATTCATGACTAATGTATTATTTAACTTGATAAAAGTACAGAAAGACGTCATAATGGAACTTGATAAGAGGCCATAAACTTATGGTAGAAAAGATAAATGAACAAGATATGACCTCCTCTCCCAACGAACAAGGTAAACCAAAAACACTGCAATGCCAAAAAGAACAGAGCCAGACACCAGGTATTTTTTAAGCCTTTTTCTTTGGTTTATTATCGAACTTCATCAGAAAACTATAAAGTTAAATAATACATTAGTCATGAATGAGTAGAGATGATGATATTAGATATATCTTGTGACTTAACATGTCAAAAATCAGTTAACTCTATTTTTTATCATTATATTATAAATGAACAAGACTCTAATAAGAGAAAAGGAATACTTAATAAGTAGGCTCATTAAGTAAGAATGTTGAGATTAGAGTAAATGAAGATAAATTGAATTACCATATTTAGCGATTAGAATACTACAAGAATTATTAATTGACCTTTATTTTTCTCTGTACATGCACAACATTGGCAAAAGCAATTTGCATAACTGCATAGAAGACATTAAGGCAGCTCTACAGCATAAAAGGAAAAAGTTGGAAGACCCAAATTTAGTTAGCAGCTCTGGTTCTTTGAGCAATGGCAGGGGAGGAAGGCAATGCCTATTACAGGGAGGTTGCGTGAGGTGTGCATAGTTGGGGCATGCATGGTTCATTTTCCCTGGTGGAAACTGGGTAAAGATTCAAAAAGTTCTTCCAGTGGTGGGTGTGATGCTCTGCTGTTAAAGGATGGTCTGGTTCATTGCTGAGACCCACGGCATATCTCACCAAAGCAGATGTACTGTGTGTGTGTGTGTGTGTGTGTGTGTGTGTGTGTGTGTGTGTGTGTGTGTGTGTGTGTATGTGTGTGTGTGTGTGTGTGTGTGTGTGTGTGTGTGTGTGTGTGTGTGTGTGTGTGTGTGTGTTCCAGGATCTTCAATCACCTTACTGGCCCAGGGCATGCATCAGGTATAGACTGGGGGAGGCTGACATGTGGTAGATCTATGGATAAGGAGGATAGCTGGGGGTAGTTAATGGTCAGATCAAGGGAGCCAAAGCAAGCAACAAAAAAGAAATGCATAGATGACATTGAGTGGCATTGATAACTGGCATTGCAATTATATCTTAGAATTTCTTAATTTTTATAGATGAAATGTATGAATGTACCAAAAAGTAATGGTTAGATTGAAATTATAGAAAATCTGAATAGTTAATTATGAATGGTAAAAGTTGAAGTCACCCTTTTTAATGTAAAATGATAATTAAAGAGGGAATGTTATGGATTTTGACAGATAAAAGACTGTATTTCTAAATAAATAGACATATCATCTGTGAAGAGTCATCTAATAATTCTAGGCATATGATAAACATTGTAATATTTACACAATGTAATGGTATATACTAGTTTAACTCAGCAATCATTTCAGTTGCGGGTGCTCCATCTAGATAGCTCATTCTAAGGAACTGAGGCATAACAGTGAAGACATAAAGGAGAAAATGTCTGGACTGACTGAGCATGATTGAAGGAATTACAAAAAAGCATAAATGAAAATAATGAAATAAAAGAGTTTATTCATTATCAAACAGAAGTCTGACAAACAGTTTTATGATAACTTAGGTCTTTCACAGAGAACTAACTTTTCATGTGCTTGAATCTAAACAGCTATAAGATGCAGTCAAGACAGAGCAAAGTAAGGGTACATGCAGGTAAAGCAAACATAAATACAAAAATACATAAATACAAAAATACATAAATAAGTAGAATATTCTCAGCGAAAGGGATACCATTTTATGGAACAAATTAAATGAAGAAATCAGAAACAACATGGATTTAGAGCATTTCAAGAAGGGATTTGATAGCCTTAGGGGACAAAAATATAAAGACTTTGATAAAAAGTAATGAAGTGGTCCAGTGGCATGGTAGTTACCATTGCTTTCTTCTATTATTTGCTTCTCGTGTTCAGTGCTAAGCTGAAGAGCCTTCTTTGTTTAATCTGTGTAAACTCCTTCTCTCCACGTTTGCCTTCTTTGTTTAATCTGTGTATACTCCTTCTATCCACATTTGCCTTCTTTGTTTAATCTGTGTATACTCCTTCTCTCCACATGTTTGCCTTCTTTGTTTAATCTGTGTATACTCCTTCTCTCCACACGTTTGCCTTCTTTGTTTAATCTGTGTATACTCCTTCTCTCCACATGTTTGCCTTCTTTGTTTAATCTGTGTATACTCCTTCTCTCCACGTTTGCCTTCTTTGTTTAATCTGTGTATACTCCTTCTCTCCACGTTTGCCTTCTTTGATTAATCTGTGTATACTCCTTCTCTCCACATGTTTGCCTTCTTTGTTTAATCTGTGTATACTCCTTCTCTCCACATGTTTGCCTTCTTTGTTTAATCTGTGTATACTCCTTCTCTCCGCATGTTTGCCTTCTTTGTTTAATCTGTGTATACTCCTTCTCTCCACATGTTTGCCTTCTTTGTCTAATGTGTATACTCCTTCTCTCCACATGTTTGCCTTCTTTGTTTAATGTGTATACTCCTTCTCTCCACGTTTGCCTTCTTTGTTTAATGTGTATACTCCTTCTCTCCACGTTTGCCTTCTTTGTTTAATGTGTATACTCCTTCTCTCCACGTTTGCCTTCTTTGTTTAATCTGTGTATACTCCTTCTCTCCACATGTTTGCCTTCTTTGTTTAATCTGTGTATACTCCTTCTCTCCACATGTTTGCCTTCTTTGTTTAATCTGTGTATACTCCTTCTCTCCACACGTTTGCCTTCTTTGTTTAATCTGTGTATACTCCTTCTCTCCACATGTTTGCCTTCTTTGTTTAATCTGTGTATACTCCTTCTCTCCACATGTTTGCCTTCTTTGTTTAATCTGTGTATACTCCTTCTCTCCACGTTTGCCTTCTTTGTTTAATCTGTGTATACTCCTTCTCTCCACGTTTGCCTTCTTTGTTTAATCTGTGTATACTCCTTCTCTCCACATGTTTGCCTTCTTTGTTTAATCTGTGTATACTCCTTCTCTCCACATGTTTGCCTTCTTTGTTTAATCTGTGTATACTCCTTCCTCCGCATGTTTGCCTTCTTTGTTTAATCTGTGTATATTCCTTCTCTCCACATGTTTGCCTTCTTTGTTTAATGTGTATACTCCTTCTCTCCACATGTTTGCCTTCTTTGTTTAATGTGTATACTCCTTCTCTCCACGTTTGCCTTCTTTGTTTAATCTGTGTATACTCCTTCTCTCCACATGTTTGCCTTCTTTGTTTAATCTGTGTATACTCCTTCTCTCCATGTTTGCCTTCTTTGTTTAATGTGTATACTCCTTCTCTCCACGTTTGCCTTCTTTGTTTAATGTGTATACTCCTTCTCTCCACGTTTGCCTTCTTTGTTTAATGTGTATACTCCTTCTCTCCACATTTGCCTTCTTTGTTTAATCTATGTATACTCCTTCTCTCTATATTTGCCTTCTTTGTTTAATCTGTGTATACTCCTTCTCTCCACATGTTTGCCTTCTTTGTTTAATCTGTGTATACTCCTTCTCTTCACATTTGCCTTCTTTGTTTGATCTGTGTATACTCCTTCTCTCCACATGTTTGCCTTCTTTGTTTAATCTGTGTATACTCCTTCTCTCCACATTTGCCTTCTTTGTTTAATCTATGTATACTCCTTCTCTCCACATTTGCCTTCTTTGTTTAATCTGTGTATACTCCTTCTCTCCACATGTTTGCCTTCTTTGTTTAATCTGTGTATACTCCTTCTCTTCACATTTGCCTTCTTTGTTTAATCTGTGTATACTCCTTCTCTCCACATGTTTGCCTTCTTTGTTTAATCTATGTATACTCCTTCTCTCCACGTTTGCCTTCTTTGTTTAATCTGTGTATACTCCTTCTCTCCACATGTTTGCCTTCTTTGTTTAATCTGTGTATACTCCTTCTCTCCACATGTTTGCCTTCTTTGTTTAATCTGTGTAAACTCCTTCTCTCCACGTTTGCCTTCTTTGTTTAATCTGTGTATACTCCTTCTCTCCACGTTTGCCTTCTTTGTTTAATCTGTGTATACTCCTTCTCTCCACATGTTTGCCTTCTTTGTTTAATCTGTGTATACTCCTTCTCTCCACATGTTTGCCTTCTTTGTTTAATCTGTGTATACTCCTTCTCTCCACATGTTTGCCTTCTTTGTTTAATCTGTGTATACTCCTTCTCTCCACGTTTGCCTTCTTTGTTTAATCTGTGTATACTCCTTCTCTCCACATGTTTGACTTCTTTGTTTAATCTGTGTATACTCCTTCTCTCCACATGTTTGCCTTCTTTGTTTAATCTGTGTATACTCCTTCTCTCCACATTTGCCTTCTTTGTTTAATCTGTGTATACTCCTTCTCTCCACATATTTGTCTTCTTTGTTTAATCTGTGTATACTCCTTCTCTCCACGTTTGCCTTCTTTGTTTAATCTGCGTATACCCCTTCTCTCCACATGTTTGCCTTCTTTGTTTAATCTGTGTATACTCCTTCTCTCCACGTTTGCCTTCTTTGTTTAATCTGTGTATACTCCTTCTCTCCACATGTTTGCCTTCTTTGTTTAATCTATGTATACTCCTTCTCTCCACATGTTTGCCTTCTTTGTTTAATATGTGTATGCTCCTTCTCTCCACGTTTGCCTTCTTTGTTTAATCTGTGTATACTCCTTCTCTCCACGTTTGCCTTCTTTGTTTAATCTGTGTATTCTCCTTCTCTCCACATGTTTGCCTTCTTTGTTTAATCTATGTATACTCCTTCTCTCCACATGTTTGCCTTCTTTGCTTAATATGTGTATGCTCCTTCTCTCCACATGTTTGCCTTCTTTGTTTAATCTGTGTATACTCCTTCTCTTCACATTTGCCTTCTTTGTTTAATCTGTGTATACTCCTTCTCTCCACATGTTTGCGTTCTTTGTTTAATCTGTGTATACTCCTTCTCTCCACATGTTTTCCTTCTTTGTTTAATCTGTGTATACTCGTTCTCTCCACATGTTTGCCTTTTTTGTTTAATCTGTGTATACTCCTTCAATCCACATATTTGCCTTCTTTGATTAATCTGTGTATACTCCTTCTCTCCACGTTTGCCTTCTTTGTTTAATCTGTGTATACTCCTTCTCTCCACATATTTGTTTAATCAGTGGCCTGTATTCTTTCATATCACAAAGGGGTCTCTGTCAATTGATTGTGTTTTTAATACCCGAAATTCATATGGTTGAGACCATGTGATTGAGTTTTTGAAAACCCAGAGTTTTTGAATGAAGATCACAGTACAGTGTGGTCTGGGAAATTTACCCTTTCCCTCACTGTAGTGGGTTCTCAAGAGTTAGTATATGTAATTTGCAGGGCAAACTTCAAAAAAGTATTTTTTTTTTTTTTTTTTTTGTTTTGATGTTCATGTTTTTGGAAATTCGATCATATGGTCTCAAGCATATGAATTTCAAGATTCTGAAAACTTGATCATCTGACACACACCCATCACAAAGACATGACATAAGTAAACTGGCATTCCTCCAATCTGTCTATTGGAGTGCACATTGTGCGAGAGCTAGTGAGTGAGTGAGTGAGTGAGTGAGTGAGTGAGTGAGTGAGTGAGTGAGTGAGTGAATGAGTGTGTTTTTTCTATGATAAACTGCTGCTTCATTCAGGACTTCACAGCAGTGCTCTTGTGTTAGCATTTCCTAATCTATGTATCCCCAGTTCTAGCCTAAAATGCATTCTTAGTCTCTTACCTTCCATGTATTCATACCTTAACACTGCATCAGATTCACTGTTATCCCACAAAATAAGAACATGCACCGTATGATTGTGCAGTACTTTTTTATTTTTTTTCAAAAAGGAAAAACATATAATCTAGCATGAGAATAAACATTTGTATATATGCCATTCTTAGTTAGTACATCAACCTTTGAGCAATATTATTTTATTTTAAATATGAAATTACTTACCTAATTGACCCTTCAGCCTTTGTCCACCCTTTGTTTGACCATAATATTTGTGTTCATAGTACATTTTGGAAGAAATTACCTCTTTTCCATGACACGTTTCTTTTACATAACTTCATCCTTCAGACCTCTGTATACATTCTTGCATTCTTTAACCTCTCTCTACATAAACAAACGTTCCTACTGTTCTTTGCCCTTTCCTTATCTCTCTATTTTCTATGTTTCTATTCTGGGGAACATGCAAAAGATGGAGCAAAAAAAAAAAAGAAAAACAATCTGGTGTTTCTTTGCATTTCTTCTTCTCATTCCCTCTTTGGGTATTTTCTGGTCATTTGTTTATCTGCCTTCTTCTCTTTTTCATGTGTGGAAACACCCTGAGCCTTAGATGTGTCATCACTTTTGGAACTTGACTGAGCATTATGATTAATCCATCTCATCAAATAACTTTGGGCCCTTTTTTCCCCTTAATTCTTTCATTTGTTAACACAGATGTCTCCCTTTTCCAACACCTTCTAGGTGTTGTAGAATTTTGTTCTGGTTCGTCTACAAGCTTGAATCTGATGCAGTTTTGATGTATGAATATGTGTAAGTTAATTATTGTTGTCATATATTACAAGCAACTTTTATTTTTGATGCAAAAACATTTTGAACAGAACTGTCATCTTCTCATTTCTGCCAGATCCCTCATGCTCTGCTTAAGACTAGATCTAGATGGTTTCTTTCTTACCACAATTTATTATTTTTTTCCATTAGAAATTTTCTCTGAGAGAAACTTAGCTCTCCTTCTTATCCATTATATTTCCATAAGTGCCATCACACTATGTATAGAAAGAGTATTCTTGGGATGCACCTCCTTCACTTAAACTCATAAACATTTCATAGGTTCATAGGTTGGTACTAGGCTACCGGCCCTAGGGCCTGTACAAGTCTAGCCATAACAATTCCCTGGCTATTTCTTTCCACAATATTTATTTCCCTGGACCTCTGTCTAGCAGGGCAACTGATATGATCCCCGGGGTAAATTTCAGTTTCCACTTTGCAGGGGAAAGGTTCACTTTCTGTCTTCTTGCTGTAACATGGCTTCCTCATGTATCCTCAGCCTGCTTTAGCTGCTGTCAAATGCTCTCCCAAGACTCCTGACTTTTTAATATAACAGAAGGCAGAAGCTCTCCATTTTTACTTCCCACCAAGTTAGCAGTCCCCTGTTTCTTCTAAGGTAATTCACCAACTAATACATCCACCTATATTCATGAAATTGGTTCTGACTATATGAACTCTAAAGCTTAGATATGCATATTTTCCTGAAAAACCTGCAAGCAGCCTTTCAGCAAAAGCAATTGCATATCCTTTTCTCAGCGCTCGATGAGCCCAAGCAAGTGGGACTTTTCATTAAACTTAGTTGCAAATCTCATCTAGACATCTTTCAGGTCCTCTGCCTTGTTTAGTGGTTTGCGTGTGTTCTCAGCATGTGCTGCAATAGTTTTTACATGTTCTGAGACAATGGCCCCGGCATAGGTACTCTCATACTGTGCTCATCTCTGACTCAGTCTGATGTACAGTTTAATTGTGCATACTTAGGTCAGCCATAAAACCTGTACATTGTCACCGTGACTGGAGAATGAGCATCCTCCAGCAGAGTGCTAATGTATAGGTCAAACCCACTCATGGCAACAGAGTTGTTGTGTCTTTCGGCTTTTCCCGGTTAGGGGTCGCCACAGTGGAACTCCGGTCCGCTAATGATTGGCAGTAGATTTTTACGTGCCGAGTTACCAGCCCTGACACACAACCTTCAACGAAGGTACACCCATTCATGCATGTCTCCACACAGAAGATGCTTTAGCTGAGAATTGAACAGGACAACGTCTTACTGTGAGGCGACAAAGCTACCGCAGCACCACCACCATAGTTAGAGCAAGCTGCCATAAAGCTTAGACAGTAAAATAGCTAACAGATCCCATTTTCTTAGAGCGGCTAAACAGAATTTTGCTGTTTAGTGAGAGTAAAAGTAAGAGAAAAGTAAATTAAAAAAAAGAGAAGAAAGAAGCATTTGTGTGTGTGCGTATGTGTGTGTATGCATCCATGTGTTGTTTGTCTCAATGTCTGTGCACTTGTGTGTGTGTCAGTGTTAGAGTGACAGTGACAGAGAGAAAGAGAGTGCTGACTACAGCAGGCAGTTCATTAGCACAGATAAATAAACTCTTAATGTCCAACATTATTGACTGACTTTAATTCTCTGTGATTTACTGTGCAAAATCTGACCCAGTAAAGGTGGTGGGAAGGGAGAGCTGCAATGCCTTTTTTTTTTAACATGACACATCTAAGGATATCTGTCTATATGCCTGTTTGTATTTCTGTGTGTGTTATTCTACATATGTGTGTGTGTGTGTGTCTGTGTGTGTGTGTGTGTGTGTGTGTGTGTGTGTGTGTGTGTGTGTGTGTGTGCACGTACATGTGTATGTAATTTTACACCTTAAAGGTTAAGAACAATACCACTGCTATAATTCTATTCACAGAAGTCAAGACAGAATTGTTGCCCTAAAGCTGTGAAAAAGAATGTAAGCAGTTATCTTCTAGTCTGCTTGTTTATGATTATTATCATCAAACATGAGCTGGTAAAGCTCACAATACCATTTCTGACTTAAACTACAGTAACACCAGCATTGCAGTGCCAAAAAAATGTTTTTACTGTTTTTATATAAAAAAAACATTAATCCAGAATTAGACTCGTTAGTTTGATTCAAATAATAATTGAGATTATGGCAAAAATAGAAGTGAAATGAAATTATAGGTATCAGAAACATAACCAAGTCACATATCTATAAAAAATATGGGACTCGCTTCCAATGTGAAGAGGCATTATCTGTTGTGCAGCTTTTCTTTGATTTTGTTTTGTTTCATTTTATCAGAACCATTCTGACCTGAATGGAACAATCTGGCAATGCACAGCTGTTTTTTTTTTTTAATTTCTCCACTGAAATTTTTAATGAGTGCTTTCCATTCCATTCATTGGGACAGTGTTATCATGGATACAATGACCCTCTGCGTAGTAACAGCTATAATCCTGAAATGTGAGTATTATAACTAGCCCCAATTTTCTAGGTCAAAAAGTCTAAGCTCTTTCGCCTAATTTTTTTTCAAGGCAGGGTAGCGATTTACAGTCAACAAACAGTGCCCAGTCCCAGCTTTAGTCACTTTAACTCCAGATACTCCATGTTAATTAACTCCTGTAATCTTATACTGTTTTAAAAGCCATCATTATGAAATATGCAACACATCTGTGGTTTGAAAACGTTATTCCTATTATTTATGTATTTATTTTTCTTTTTTGAAGGGGATCCGAGTCTGTCTCAGCTGTAGAAGTAAGAAACTGAGAGCTACATTGTTTAGCAGATAATTGGACAGAGCAAAATAGTGTCAGTATGAGGCATCACAGTCCGAGAAAGTGTTGCCCCGATGTGCGATAGAGTCTTTCAATGTGGAAGTTTGAGGAACATGTACTTTTTAAGACCCCAAGTGAGTAATGTCAATATTGGTAATGAGGTACACTTAAGAGCTATGACAATATGTACACATAATAAAATAAATGCAAGGTAACTAAGATTGCTACCTTTTCAAATGAGCGAAGTGGCACATTTTTTGTATGAACGCAAAATTTTGCAGGACAAGCCATACCAGCATCTATCACAAAAGTCTGAATGTTTTTGGCAAAATAAAAGCTTATCCTTACAGGACTTGATTTGCTTATACTCCTTCAGATGACATTAATGTGTTTCAGATACAAAAAAATATTCTGTTAATTTTTACAAATTGGTAAAGGGGTCGTTTAAATAGTCACGGTAACACTTTCTAATTAGTAGCTGCATTCATAACAGTGTTCATAGCTAAAACATAGGCGCATCACATGTTGCCCCGATAACGGAAAAGTACTATATATACATATATATATGTGTGTGTGTGTGTGTGTGTGTTTGTGCATATATATATATATATATATATATATATATATATATATATATATATATATATATATATATATCGGCTACAGAGTTTGGAAGGCAAATTCTCCACCATGGTTCAGGAACAAGCCACTACACCCAGAGAATAAGTTTCTTGATATCCTTGTCCATTCAGACCTTGGTTTTTAACTGCACCAATCTATCTTATCCTCTAACAATGCAGCATATCTATATAATATTCCATTAGCTCTGCTGTTCCCTACACAACACCCTTGCACATCTTATATTCAGCATACAATAAGATTTCTGGACTATTTATTCATATTATCAGCTTCGAGTTGCCTTTTTGTATTTTAGAAACAGTTTTCTATTTACACTTGTACATAAGCTGGTAAGATGTTTCAAAATCAATAAATGTGTAACAAACTCATGTATGGGAATTTGTATAATGGAGCATTCACAACTAAATTCACAGCATATGAAAAAAAATCATGTCTACTTCACTATTTCAATTAATACTGTGCTAAAATTAACATTACTCTGTAACAGAAAGATCTTCACTTTCTGGTTTGCAGTCAATGTAGGAGTGAAAGTCCTGTTTTATAAAGACAGGAGTACACAAGGGAAAATTACTATCACGGGTTTCATCCCTTTGGAAAATTAGTAGTAGTATCAAAACAGAAGCAAATGAGGGCATATTGCACAGGGTTAAAATCTTGACTATGATTCAGATGGCCAATGGTTGATTAGTGGATCTGATGTTGGAGTTGTCAGGTGGGGGTGATGGTGATCAACACTGGATTGCATGATGTGTATATGGCATGGTGCAGTATGGATGAGGTGACAGATGGATTTAATGTCAGCATGCTGAGCATGCGTGAAAGCACACATGCACCCTTTGCAGCAGTGGCTGCAGACTCTGAAGGGCAGTGTTTCAGTCCATTGGCGAGCAAATGGACTGGAGTACTATCATTTTGAAAGGAATTTCCCCCAGCCCTGATGGGGGATGAATGGGCCTGGACTTTTGCCCTAAAAGAAGCAGAATGAATGCTTCTAGAGGACAGATTGGAGCTGCAGAACATATATTGTGTGCAGAGTACAGTCATAAATGATGACTAAGGAGTGAGTCTTAAAGAACATCTAAGAGAAACAACACACAAGGTTCCAAAGTGCAGGTGGTCTCTGGCAATCAGGTTACATTAAGTTGATACTGAAGTTCACTAGTGTATGGTTAGGAGATGTGTTCAATTCCTGCTCCTGCTAATTAGGCACCTGACATGAAACACTAACATTTTATTTTCAACAGACAAATGCTGGCAATAACAGTTTACAAATGGTTACCTTCAACTGTCCTGAAATTTTTATAGGCATCACCTGTTCTTCAGAACATGTACTGCATTAAATCTTCAGTTATTCCTCTCATCAATCAGGATTTAAGCTGTTCAGTTATATATATTTCCATTGTTTTCGGTATTTTGCTCTGCAGTCAACATGCTGAAAATTTAGAACATGAAAAGTTTTATTCATTTAAAAGCATTAAGGCAGCATATGTGAACTCCTGTGTCAAACATTTGGAGTTCCTTGAGGTTAATGTGTGGGTACAGCTATAGTTCCCAGACATTACAGCACTTATTTTTGCATAGAAGAATTTCTCTGAAATCACTTATATAAGGTCTATTCTTGTCAAATGTATGATTATCATAAAAACTGAGGAAGTACTTCCAACAAGGAAAATACAACCTGAAAACAGATAGGCATTTTTTAACAAAATCCTATCAGGGTACAAACAGATGTCAGCAATATACACTTTAGAAATAAAATAAAATGACCATGCAGCAAGTCTGAAAGGGGAAAAAATCAAAATGTTATTAAAACAGCAAACTCCATAAAAATATAAAGGTGAATAATTTAGTTACTTGTCTGAAATATAACCATTCATAACCAAATCAAGTACACAGTACAAACTATGTAAAGCAATAAGCATGAGAAAATGGACACAAACGCAAAAAGTGTAGCATTCCCACTTTAATAAACAAATCACGACAGCATCTTATAGTACTGACAGCACCCACTGCAGAATGATATGGCTGTCAGAGATTCCAGCACCTTCATATACAACTCCCTATTCTTTTCAGTCATGTTGCAACAGTGGTTAGGAAATCCTTCTACTTCACATAATTAATAATGAAAGGCATCTCATCCATGCCAGAAGAAGTCATCATTCCTGCATAATTTGCCTCATCAAACCAGTTATTGAATCTAATATCTTTTTTAATATCTTTCCAAAGAAATCATGCAACCTGATAGACTCAGAGGCTTATAGCTTTTACCCCCGTACTCTTTCTCTTATAGATTCCTGCATGTTTATTTAAGATGTGCATTCCATTCTGTGAAGGACCCAACCCACATTGATCTCTTATTCCTCCGTAAAATAAAAGGTTTCAGAAATAGTTGAAGTAATTATGCACATCTACTTCAGTAAATAAATAACATATGTCAGAGGGACAGATTTACTCGGCATTGTAAAATCCAAATTCACAGAAAAAGTGTAAAAGCATGACATTTTAACTCAGACAAATGAAGTTTGGCAACAAACAAAGTTATCCTGGGACATCTTCAAGAGGGGTTAGACTGATATATTAGTGGGAGTTAAATGGGTTGGGGAGGTGAAAGGGTGAAATAGAGGGAGGGAGAATTGGGAGAAAATGAGATAAGGGTGGAGAGAGGCTTAAGGGGTTTAGACAAGTGTAGCTGGGTTAATAATCACATTTTGGCATGAACTTGTTACTGCGGGGATCACGTCTGTGACGACCTGTAGGTATTTGGGATCAGGTAGGTCTTGGCTTAATCTTCTCAAGAGGGTGTAATGGTGATTTTTTTTTTTTTTTTTTTTTGCATATATATGTATTTATAAATATACTTTCAACATAGAGAAATGGGGATTTCATGGATTTTTGGGATACACTGATTGCTGTTATTTTACATCGGCCTTTTCCAGTGATACAGGGTGGTTGGGAGTTGTTTTACGGCTCATTGTTATCCTCCAATCTGCTTAATGGTTATCATTTTATTAGGGCCCTGGGAGTTGGAATTCTCTTATGTGGGTTGCGAGGAGGTTTCTTTCTTGGTGCCTTTAGTTGGGGAAGTTTCCAGTGGGTTTGAGGCAAACTCGAGTAGTTACAGCATGTGAAGTCTGCGGTATTGTCGGTGTATAACTTTCCTTTATGTTCGCTTGTGATCCTGGGAGGGTATTAGAGGTGGTGCGGTTAGCATACAACCCCCGTTGTCCTGGCATCCTGTGAAAGTATTAGAAGGGGAGTAGTTAGTAGAGAGTAAGTCCATACCAAAGCATGGTTTTTTTTGTTCAAAAAAAAAAAAGTAATAAATAAATAAGATAAAGTGATGCTCGGTTAGTGTTCCTGCTGTTAGTTTCAGTAGTGGGTGGTATGAGGGAAAGATAGGTGAGTGCACACATTGTCTGAAGTGGTTGCTTTTTACTGGACAGTGACAGTTGCTCATACTCGGTGCAGTGCTTACAACTGCTAGGACGGGCAGTGTTAATGCAGGCAGGTTTGATGTATTGGCTTCTGAGGCACAAACACGGTATATGGCCTCTGCACGTCTCTCAGTTGTACTTATTCTGGGAAAAATTTGACCCATTTTCATAAATCCTTGATTTTTTTTGTCAGGCTGGGACTGATTGCTGTTGGATGACTAGCCGCAGGGCATCCTACGATGGTCACAGATGTTTCCTGATTTAGAAATGAGCAATGCAGTTCAGTTCCTCAATGGCTGTTGGAGAGGGAGTGGCATGTTGCATTTACCGATTAATGACAGTGGTTGGGTGGGGAATTGTCATATCGGAGGGTGCATGCTCCTACTCGCTGTCTTACTGCCAAGTCACGAGGTGTCAGCATAGTTATGGGGTGTCCTGCTGTTATAACAGTAGCCGACAATGTTGTGAAGATAGCAGGTGTTATGGCTGCGGAGGTTAGTTCTGTCATCAGTGGTTAAACCATGTCTTGAATACACTAAATTATAAAACAATATTGTCTAAAGTTGTAGGAAGGGAAGCTTTAAAGTAGTCTTGTATGTTAACTTTCTTCTACAGATGCTCATGTATTCCTGTAAGAGAAGTAGACAGCACTAACTTTTTCTTAAGTAAACAAATGAAGATTCTCAGGCAATTCTGTTAAAGAGGTGTTTCCAGAAAGCTCAATGTCATTGAGGTACATCACACCAGTATTACTTATAAGATGATGCTATTACCCATTAAGCATGTCACTACTTTTTGCCAGTGGTACCCCATTATTTGGGTTTTGTCCGGATCTCCTGCTCTCTCAATTTGAGGGGTATGATCAAGGTTTGCTGGCATTAATGGCTGTGGGCATCCTTGCCTTATGGTTTTCTCTTTCTCTGAGGTTTTGGTGTTGGGGCAGTGTTTTGCTGGGGGGGGGGTGCATCGTGCTCCCTTAAGTTTTGGGTGGTTGGCAGCAGAGACACTATCTGGCAGGCCTGGGGGATCACTGTTGGGCCTCTTGGCTGTCTAGATTTTGCAGAGTGTCCAGATTTGTGCCTCGTGTCTTGGTCCATTCCTCCTGGAGGTTGTGTTTTCTGGCAGATCACTGTGGAGTGCTGTCTCTAGATGACATACATTGGCGGTTCAGACATTTTTCTCTAGGGGATGCATGATGACACAAGTACTATTATTGGAGCAACCTTCTAAAAGCAATATTTAAAATACTCCTTATTTGACCCTGTTGTTCACCATGTACCTTGGAGGAGGATGGCTTGAGGATGGGCCGATAATGCCTAAATACTCATAAAAGTATTTGATAACTGAGTGAGTCAGCTCAATAGTGTCATTTTGGCTGCCACCTTGAATGTCAGGCATGGATAATGTCAAATGTATACAAACATAAGGTAAGAAGACTGCATACCCATTCTCAGCCACTCGCTGCATGCTTCTCTTTAATTTAAATGGATTTTGTTTTGATTCCTGAATGTTATTTATGGAGACACAATCCATACCTCTCAGCTGTACAGATTTTGCAGAATGTCCAGATTTTGGCATCACATTTTGGTCGGGTTCTCATAAAGTTGTGGTTTGCTAGCAAATCAGTGGCAAATCATCGAGGGTTAAACTCAGAAAATAATGACAGTCATTTGATTTTAGACTTCATACCCTTCAGAAATTCACGGTAATGCAAAACCTGTTGTGGTAGCTACTTTCTAAGTTTGTAAGCGTAATATTTACAAAGTGTCCATATTTTTTGGGCCTTTGTCCTCCCATTACTTATGGCAGGAGTTGGGCTCATGAGGTATAGGGTGAGCCATGCATGCATGGGGACAGTTGTGGGCTCCCATTTTAATTATCTCAGATGAGTCAGGGAAGCTGGGAAGTTACTGTTGTGGATTCCTAGCAGTGGTCTGTGGTACACACAGGTAGAACTACACTAGCCAGGGTGGCGCAGTGGTGCAGCAGTTTGTGTCACTCCAGAGTTAGAGGTTCTCTGGTTTGATTCTTGGCCGGGTGTTTTTGTGTGGACTCTGCAGGTCCTCCTTGTGGTCATGTGGGTTTTCCCAGGCACTCCTGTTTCCTCCCACATTGCAAAGACATGTGTCTGGAGAGTTTCTCTTCAGGCGTATGCCGATAATTGGCTCATTTCAAGTCGGACTTTCCTGAAAAACAAATGTAATTTTGGTATTATGGCTAATTGATAGACCGCACTGAGGGTGGCAGAGGGCTTTTAATGCACTGAACAAAACATATTGTAATTAAGCATTTTAAACAATAAGCAGCCAAATATTACAATATTGGTTTTGTAGAAAAGGCCCTCAAGACATAGGGAAGCAGAGAAAGGAGGGAACAGTCAGTAATAGTAATTAAAAAAAAAAAGGAAAAAGAAATGGAGAACCACTATTAGGCTCCCTAAACTAACTGTTTTCCCAGACATTTTATGCTATCACAGAGCGCTGGGCCAACACACAGAACCCTTTTTTGTGAGACTGACATCTGTAGTGGTTTCCCAGAGCTTCATGGAAAGGAATCTGTTGGTAGGGTGCTAGGTATAGTGTTTTCAGTGGTTAACCTCAGCATTCAGTTTACAAATGTGTGTATATCTTTTCATGGTTTTTGGCCTATTTCACAGGGTAGTTATGCCACTGTTTAATAGCAGTGGTCAGGGTAATTAGAAATAAATATGTTGTCCATTTTAGAATAAGGCATGTAAATTTGGAAGCGGGGTGATATGATGTAGTGATGTAGGAATGTATTAGAGGGTTCCTTGCTGAACTTTGAGTTTCAGACTCTGTACCCATTGGCAGATCGGTGCTGATGCAAAACCTATTCTATCAGCCTTTGCAGTTGGTAAGAGCAATATTGGAAGTGGTGTTTATTTTGGGGTCCTTTTCCTGCTGTTATTTATGGCTAAGTTTCGATTTCTCAACATAGAAGGTTGAGAGGTATGGCCTCACAGGTTGCTGATTTCATAGAATGTCCAGAATGTGCTTCATAGTTGGTTGGTTTGGCAATTAGTGGTAAGGATCAAAGACTTACTTAGGAAAGGTCAGCCATTTCAGTCTCCTCAGAGGATACCTCTGTTCCTGTTTATTTATGGCTTGTGAACACTTTTTGTTCTAGGAGGTTGAGAAACATGGGGCTTTGTCAATATCACTTGGAATAGGAGGTGGAAAGGTATGAGGTTTCAGAGCATTTACTAACAAAAGGGGATTAAAAGGGGCAGAATGTGATACACATGCTTATGGTATATGATAGCATATTACAGCTTCAACTGGGAAGAGTTAGCAGGCTATATATAAATGTAGTTATATAATATTATTAATAAATAAATAAATAAAGAGGGATTGGGAAGGGGTAGAAAGGGAGCCTCAAGTTCAAATTACATTGGAAAGTTGATGGGAGAGAATATTGCGGGGAGTTCCCTTGATAGTGCGTAATATTAAAGATATTTTGGTTTGTGGCAGTGAATTTACTGTTTCTTTCTATTACAAATCAATGATGGAAGACCGCACGGTGTTCATGGTGCTAGTAGCTGCAATGATGGTCAAGGAGGTCATAATGGGATGTGTGCAGAGTTGCATTACTCGGTGATCTGAAGGTGTGGGAAATGCAGATTGGCAGCAGTCAGTGGCCTGAAGGAAGCAGATGTTAAAGGTGAGAAGAATAGCATGGGCACTGGTCAGTGAACTGAAGGAAGCAGGCTCAAAAGGTGATGGAGGTTCTAATGGTAGAGGTTCCAGTTGCTAGACTAGTGTGCAATGATGTCCAAGACAGGGGAGGGCAGAGTGTGTAGCACTCAGAGGTCAAAGGAAATGGAATTGAAGGCAATGGTGCTTATGGGGGGGTGGGGTGACTGTATTTTGGTGGTGGGCAGAGTATATTGCATAGTGGGACTTTTGGAAGGAAATTTCAATTTTGTTATTACATATTGGGTGGGAAATAGGGTTACAGATAGGCAGGTCAGTGGTAAGTGGCCTTGTATGGTTTTATGTGGCGATGGGTGAATGTTTTGGAGTTGACTTTAGCATGTAAGGCTCTGGGACTCGTTAGGATATTACTAGTAGTTAGGGTACTGGAGAGTTAATTAAGGTACAGAAGTTATACATAATTATGATTATTATAGTACTGGACAGGGATCATTGGATTATTATAAGCATTTAGTCAACTGGTGGTTTGGGGTATTTATATGACAGGGTGTTAGGTGATGGTTGGGATCCAGTTTGGTTTAGGGTGGATTTGGAACATCGAATGATGTTTGGCTTAGTCTTTCTTTTGTGGGTGGTTAGGTTTGACAAATTTTGGTGTGAGGGAGGGGGAACAGCCTGGTCAAGCTGGTTGGCAGAGAAGAGGAACAGGCTTGCCCTCTTTTGTTCCCCCTCTGGTGTCTGGAGGTTCATACCAAGGAATTGGGGAAAGGAAATGAGCAGCTGGAGGAAGTATGCTGAATGTGTAAGCAAGCAGAGGTAAGGATGTTGCTGATTTGGTTGGAAAGTAATTTAATAAATGGTTTATGAAGTGAGAAGGGACGCTGCTTCATAAGTAAACAATAAATGGGATATGAAGTGAGAATCGGATGTTGATCATAAGTAAAGTAAGCGAGCCTGCTGAGATATGGATGCTTCTTACTGGGGCAGGATGAGCAGGTATGCTGTCCTGATTAACATTGCAAGGATGTTTATGCTGTGTTTAGAATCAGCTATTCTATATCCAGCTGTAATTAATACATTTTGGTGATCAAAGCTATGCCATGGAAGTTTTAATAAAGGTCGTCAAATGTACTTGGGTGTGATGCGTTTATTGAAGGGGACTGGGACAAAGAAATATTGTTCAATATGAGATAAAATGTTAGGAGCAAGATTTATACAAACCCAGAGGAAAAAAATTCCTGTGACCAGTACAAAACCAATACACAGCAGTCATTCACCAGTCTATCCTTTGATGCACTTTACATTTCAAAGCGTCATTACAAACTGAAGGTCTAAGCCTACCAGTAAAAGAAAAAAAATTAACCAAGAAATGCTTTAGGTCACCATGTTTTACATCCAAACTAACTTGCTCACGTATGTCTTACACAAGCACATGCACGCACACAGACAAACATTTTTTTAGAGTATAAAATAGATTAACTAAGAAAACTATCAGTGTTTTTTCTTTAGTTTTTCATAGCACGCATCTCTGTTATCATATGTTAAGTTTGTAGCTAAATTAAAAATATTCTGTCACTTCTACTATATGTGATGCCTGAATAGGATCTAAAATAAAGTGGGCTCCTCCTGAAAAACCTGGTGATTTTACAAAAACTGCAGTTATACATGCTAAGTCACATTACTTTTAAAATATCCTGATTATCCCCAACATATGGATGATATTCTAGATGGGTATTTAAATAACTATTCCTCTTGCTCCTAAATATTTGTTTAGCATCTTTGAAATGTTGTAAGCCTTTAGTAGTCAGTAAATTCTCCTGTTGCTGTTGATAACACTTTTATGTTGCCATCATTAGTGTAGTTAACAATAAGGATAGCCATATTGTTATTATTATCACAGGAAGTAGCAGTTTTCAAGGAAACACTGTCTGTGTTATGAGTCTTCTATAGTTGTGGATATGTAGTTTCTATTTTTATCTATTATTTCTTCATAGTTGTTTTCATACAGACACTTGGTATACTCTATATTTTCAAACTTACATTTCAACATTTGTAATTCTTGTTGGAATTCAAAATTAGCAGGAATACGCTTGAGTACATTGACAATCTGATCATTAATAATGTTTTTTTTTTTCTTTTAAAGATTAGAATGCATACTTGAATAATGAATAATCATTTCTAGCAACCTATTTTTATATAATTCCATAATATGAGTGATGTTCCGATGCTGGGCCAGTAATCAAGGAGCCTGAATCCTCACCACTGACACTGGAAAGGGATGTTAACTTGAAATACAGATGTATGCACTCAGTTTTTCCAGATGCAGACCTCTCTTCATCAAGCACAATTTTCCTTAGGAGCACCCAGGGAACATGGTCAGTCTGGGGGCTGGTTCCTGTCTGTATCTACCCAGACCCCCACTGGCACAGCTTAGAATTGATTCCTTAGCTGGGGTTCCAAGCTAAGCCCTCTTATATCCTCTCTGTGAAACCAGTGCTTTGTGTACCAGCTCCAAGCAGCTGACACACACACTCTTTGAGATTTGATTTGAAAGTTACTGTTTGTCGTTTTTGCATTTAGTTACTTGTATCACATTGCACTCAAGTTACCTGGCACTTGCTCACTAAAGCAATTATATAAGTCAGCACTAAAAATTAAAAGCACTACACCCTCACTCCCCACTGGCCCTTGTTTTCAATTAAGGATTTCCCAATATTATTCTAGCATGTCCAAAGGTCAGTTGTCAATCTCCTCTCCGGTCCAGCTGGTGAATCGGGGAATCTTGAGGCAATGTTATAACTGCCTCATGTACACAGACAACCCTCTCCTCCTCCCACATAACACAAATACTTGCGAGAGATGCAGCTATTTAGCCAAACTGGAGGCTGAGCTCTCTCAACTCAGGACTGGCAAGACCAGACAGGAGGAGAAGGCAACTACACACACCACAAAACCAGCCTCACATAATGCTACCACTCCACTGAATCAAACACATAAACACACAAAGACATACTCGGAGGCTCTGAGTAAAAATTTACCTAAACAGCAGAGGCCTCCAAAGCAGACACCCAAACAACTGCTACCTCAAGACACCCCACAAGCAACACATAAACCACAAAAGCAGTGTGCAAAGCAGTCACAGCCCTTAAGGCCAAATACAACACCAAACATACTTGTCATAGGTGACTCCATAGTCAGACACACTGACGTCCCACTCACCAGGCTGAACAAGGAGAGGGTCACAGTAAGCTGCCTATCGGGCGCTAGAATCCGCCACATAACACAAGCACTGGTCACTCCACAGCAAGTACAAATATGACACAGTCATTGTCCATGCTGGTGTGAACGACCTGAGACGTACCTGGACTGCATGAAAAGAGACATAGAGGAGCTCTCTGATTATGTAGCCCAGGCAGGTATGACCCTAACCCTGAGCAGTATCCTTCCTTCACCAAGAATGATGCCACAATATAGAGACAAGATGATCAGCTTTAACAATTGGCTTAATGTCTGGTGTCATTCAAAGGGGATCCAGTGTCTGTCTGCCTGGGATGACATGCTTGACAAGCCACGCTGCTCAAGGGACGGCTTGCACCTGTCACCCTGGGATTCCGGATATTGGCTAAGGCTCTTGCCACCCCCATAGTGCCTTTTTAGGCAAGGCTCAAATTCTAAACCTACCACCCTAGAAAACAAAAATGGGAAGAAATTGAGGGTAATGCTGCTCAATGCCAGAAGTCTAAATCTCAAAATGCACGCACTCGAGGCCCTTCTCAGTATGGAGAACATCGATGTCTGTGCTGTAACTGAAACCTGGTTCAAGGCTCCTGAGAGCACCCGGCACTATTAGGTTTTACCTCATATCATGCGTTCCGGCCCCAAAACCCGGACCACTCCACAAAAGGAGGGGGTGTATCCATATTCATAAAGGATACTCACACCTCTAGGTTGGTGGCAACGCATGAAGCTTTGGAAACCATCCAGGTGCAACTAACAATAGGCAAAACTGCTCTACAAATTGTAGCATGCTACAGGCCACCCTCTCAAACTCAGGAACCCCACACAGCCTTCCTGAAGACACTGGAGGGTATAAATGTATCTCCAAACACCATCATATTGGGTGACTTCAACTACCCGAATATAGACTGGGAACATTACTCAAGCCCTAACTTTCTAGCCCAACGGTTCCTGGAGTTCATAAATTCAAATGCCATGGAACAGCTAGTCACTGTTCCCACGAGAGGAGAAAATATACTAGATCTCATTGTCACAAACATGGGGACAAAATGCTCCACACCGGAAGTATATCCCTCATTGGTGAGATCTGATCATAAACTAATCTCACTGGAAATCCACATCCCGCCCCACCCCAAACAAAAAGACCATAGTGAAGAACTTCTCTAAAGCAAACTTCACACTACTCAAGACTGGTGTGGTATCCTTCAAGGCCCCTGAGTCAGAGGAAACCACAACCCAAGCTGCGGAAGCCCTTACAAATGCCTTCTATGAACACCTCCAGGACTGCATGGATCAGGCAATCCCAAATAAAACCAAGACTCTTTCCACAAAGGGCAAACGTCCAGTCTGGTGGACCCCAGCCATTAACAAACATTACAATAAGAGGAGAAAGCTATTACATGATAGAACAAAATCCATAAAAGGGAAGTCACCCCTGATCATTATTAGTAAAAAAATACGAGCACTCATAAAATCAACTAAGGCCAATTTTGAGAGAAAAATTGCCATGGATTCAAAGGACAATCATAAGGCCTTTTTCAGCTATGTTAGGAACCTGGGTGGAAACTCACAGATATGCTCAGAATTAGTCCAAAATGATACAAAAATCACTGAACCCACAGACATTGCCAACATACTGGCAGACAGGTTCAGTGCAAACTTCACCCCTCTCCCCTAAAGGAGAGATAACTATCCCAGCCGAGTGTAGCCTCCCGGACATCTCAAATGCGCAGGTGAAAGCTGCTCTCTCTAAAGCTAAAAACACAGCATCAATGGGACCGGATGGTGTCCCCGGCTGTGTGCTACACGAGCTAAATGAGGAATTAAACCCGCACATAAGGCAGCTGTTTAATCTCAGCCTTACCACAGGATACGTGCCCAAGGAGTGGCGTACGGCAACTGTGGTCCCACTCCACAAAGGTGGCGCCTCTACAGACCCTGGTAATTACCGCCCCATAAGCTTAACAAGTCTAGTCTGCAAAGCTATGGAGAGGATCATAATGGAGCTCATAAACAAAGACATAGGGGACTTGCAGACATTGGACCCGACCCAGTTTGGCTTTGTCAAGGGAAGATCATGCCTTTTGAACTTGGTCGACTTCTTCAAAATAGTCACCAAGGCCATTGATGAGGGAAAGGCAGTCCATACAGCCTACCTTGACCTTGCAAAGGCTTTCGACACAATACCCCACTCGGGTATTGTAGAAAAACTTACCAGCTTAAATGTAAACCCATATGTCACAAGATGGGTTGCAAACTGGCTTAAAGACAGAACCCACAGGGTTAGAGTTGCTGGCGCTGTGTCAGACTCCAAGCCGGTCACAAGTGGTGTCCCACAGGGCTCGGTCCTTGGCCCCCTATTGTTTGGCATCTACTTCTCAGAAGTACAGGCCAACATGGGAGGACTTTGGCTGACAAAGTTTGCAGATGACTGCAAACTGGGCGCCATAGTGGAAAGTGCATCGGACACTGATATCCTTCAGAAGGGACTCACGGAAACAGATAGCTGGTGCCAGAGCCATGGCCTGAAGTTAAACGCCAAAAATGTATAGTCATACCCTTCGGGAAAAACAAGGTAACCCCAAGCTACCATATAGGTGGCAATCCACTAAGCACAGAAGAGGTTATCAGGGACCTGGGGACCCAGGTTGACAGTGGCCTTTCTTTTGACACTCACATTGCTAAAGTGGTTAGAAAGACCTTCTACATTGCCCACCTGATCATGAAGGGATTCACATCCAGATCTAGTGAGGTCATTGTTCCCCTGTACTCTTCACTTATCAGACCAATGATCGAGTACAATGCCCCATTCGGGATGTATCTCACCCGACATCTGCAGCAATTGGAGAGACCCCAAAAGTTCCTCACCAAAAGGATAAAGGGACTCCAAAATCTGTCATATGCTCCCAGATTGAAGAAACTCCAGCTCTATTCAGTCGCATACCGTCTGCTCAGAGGTGACATGTGCCTGACATACAAGGCCATGTCCAACCCGGAATTAATGGACATGCTCCACCTCAAAAATCCAAATCCACCAAAACCACTAGAGCAAGCGACTTAAACCTTAGCACAGATATAAATAGGACGTGCTGGAGGGATAGATTTATCACTCAGAGACTCCCTATGCTGTGGAATAAAATCCCGGTCCATGTGAGGCAGAGCACCTCGCTGACTCTGTTCAAGAGAAATCTAGACCTGTGGATGGGAGATCGTAGGTTTACCCCGGGAATCATCTCTGGGTCACTGCTGGACAGAGGCACAACAAACTAATGGGCACAGTATTTTTTCATATAAGGGGTGGCGTAAGCCACAATAATTTGGGCTAGGCTTATAAATGCCTTAGGGCAGATAGCCTAGTATAAACCTATGAACCTATGAACCTATGATTTACACACAAACACACACACACACACACACACACACACACACACACACACACACACACACCTGGGAAAGGCTGGTACAGATTCACCTGCTATGCTCCCTTCTGCCCAGACTATAAGGTAGTTATCACTGCCACCAGAACACCTGCCAGCTACTTTAAGGCTCTTACAAGAGTACCCAATAATTATACTGAGTGAAATTAATATTAATACAGATGGTAATGTTGACCAAACAACCAAGCTTCAGGAGTGGCCACAGTTATGACCAAATAAATATAAGCAAATACTCTCAAACCGATATATTTTTCTAAAAGGACCAGCCACAATGTGAAGTTTAAATATATTTAATAATAATCAATAAAATAACATGAAAATGATAAATATCTATTTACAGTAAACACCAGAGTTTCAGTCACAGGGAATATTAAAAATAACACTGATGGAAAGTTTAACACAGTTATAGAAAAATTGTATTTAGCTAATCTCATTATCTATTCCTGACTGACTAAAAGAATACTGTTCCGACTTACTGAATAGAGCAAGGCAAGATGGATAAGTGTTCCTTGTTGTCAGATCCAAGACAGAATACAGAATGCTGCTGAGACTTCAGTCTCCTCTAATATTAAAATATTATTTCTGTACAGAATTACACCACATACATCTGGTCATCTGACTCTGTTGCCCGCGATATCCCCCATCACTAGAATCTGCCAGGTTTTAGCACCTATGTGTTACCATACACACAGAGCTTTGCTCAGATTAGCTGCAGCTACTGGAAATCTTAAAACAATAAAACCATTCCACTCTTCTTACAGGAGCTTCCAACTATTCTGCTGCACAGACATTGTGTCTCTGGCTCCATTCAAAACTGTGGGATGACATCTTTATGCTTAACTCTTAAAGTAATGTAATTTCAGATATATTTTAAAGTCAGGTAGATTAACCTCTTCCCTTCCAGTATATATTGTTACAATGTATACATTTAAACAGTTACAATAATGCATATACATTTATTTTCCTTCTAGCAGGGCACACTGTTGATGCATTTTAACACAAGCTTACCTCATAAATACATTTTCAGTACAAGCATCTGTACAAATCAGTTTGATATACAAATGACATATAATTATTTACAAAATTCTGGCATATGTTACTCATCCACTGCCCTACTTCTCCTGGCATGGCTAGCAGTACCTCCTGTCATCACAATATGCTTAGGAGAGTTAAAAACTTTGCACATATTTGATTTTTGAAAAAGTGAACTAGACTCATCATATTTTCAAACTAAACCTCAGAAAGTAGTACTGTTACTATAAGTCACAAAATAAGTAGTTTCATTTATACTTTACATAATGCAAATTTCATCCTTACGTTATAGTTACCATTACATAACAGAAACTACAACTTTTAAGAAATTTATGTTGCCTGGGGTCACTGTAGGGATAGCAAAACTAGGGACTATAGTGGCCCTGTGCCAGCACTTCTGCTTTAATAAATTACATTGCCTTTTATACATACACACACACACACACACACACACACACACACACACACACACACACACACACACACAAACACATTTATCTATATCTATATATTTATATCTATAGATAGATAGATAGAAAGACAGATATAGATATATCATATCAAGATTTGGCAGTTCATTTTTAATTGCATTTTATAAATATGGACAGGAGTTCAGGTTATGAGCAGTAGATTGATATTATAATTCTTAAAGGCAGATCAGTACTCTTTTAGTTGTTTTTAAAATTCCAAATGTAGCACCATGTTGAGATTTCTCTACCCTTAAATACTCATAGCACCATGTTGAGATTTCTCTACCCTTAAATACTCTAAAGTCTTTGTTGAATTAAAGCTGTTTATAAATCAAATAAAACTAAATCAGTTTGCTTACAAACGTAATAAATTCCACGTTAGGTAAAATTTTATCCATATTTTTCATTTATATATATATATATATATATATATATATATATATATATATATATATATAGGTTCACGTCAGTTGATCGAGTTTCCGAAATATCGAAACTCATATGGTGGAGACCATATGATCGAGTTTTCAGAAACTCGAACATCTGAAGGGGGGTTAAATAGAGTGTGCGAGTGATTTAGGTGAGGGATTCTGTAGGGGGGCAAGCCTTCTGCACTCCTGCAACTTAAATATACTAACTCCGAGATTGCGCTACATCTGGGAACAGGGAAATCTGTTGTTCCACAGTGTCTGCAGAAGCACGGAACAGGAGATTTCCCTTTCCCCCACTGTAGAGCAATCTTGAATTTAGTATATTTAAGTAGGGGGGTGTGGGGGTGCAGGCGGGCTTGCCCCCCTGCAAAAACGTCTTTAAATTTGTTTTGTATACATGTGTATGTATATATATATATATATATATATATATATATATATATATATATATATATATATGAGATAACATATATCACCACTAAAGAGAATATTCCTGTTATTAGCTTTCATTAGTCTAATGTTCACATTCTTTTGAAAGATGACAAAGCTTCTCATGTGACAAATTACTGGATTATGTCTTCATTGAGCTTCAAAAGTCTGATAAATGAATTACTTTATTCATTTGTTTATTTTTTATCTACCTACTAGCTCAAATTTGTTTGCAGGGTAGGGTTCTGATTCTAACAGATGATTTTCAGATGAAACTTAAATCAAAGCGAAGAAGATTAATAGAAATTTTACAAAATATAAATTTAAAAGTCTGAAAAATGCATGCAGTATATTTTAAAATACAGATGAGATAAAGGCTAGAAAAGATATACCAGCATACTACATTGTAAATATAGAGTTAATATAGTCTGGAAGTACATTTGGAAGTATTGTTCTATTAAATAACTTTTATGTTTATAATAGAATGATTACAACAGTAGCAGTAGAATAAGTCATGCAATATTTATAATATATACAAGTAGGACGTGGCAATAGGAAGCAGTAAGGGGAAATACCAAGAACAGAAGATGGTAAAGAAAGTAGATACTTATGGTGAGGGGAAGACTTTTAATATTAAATGTAAGTTGAGGAGTACCATCAGCAGTGAGGAATATAAAGGCTTAGTGGTGATACTGACAGATAGAAGTCAATGAGAAAGGAAAAGATGTGATCACAGTAAAAAGTTCCATACAGAGGAAAGACAGATGGGAATTTGCACTTTGTTGTTTTTGAGAGAGAATTTACAGATGTCAGACTTGGTAAGATGATTTCAAAACAAATATTAAGATTTTTAGTATCTGGAGAAAAGGATTCACAGGCTTTTGGTGTTAGGACAAAGAAGCTATGCTCACTTTGGTAGAGTTTGGTAAATGGAATTCAAAGACAGTGGGTATTGCAAGAACTTGCTTTTTGCTGGTAGTTTGTTTGACATATTAAGGTAATTATTCCATGGTTGTTTGCAAAGAAAGTATCCAAGTAGTAGGTCACATCTCTGCTGAAATGGGAGTCATCTGGCCTTTCAGAAGACAGAACAATGGTGTTCATTCCAAATTACAAGTGTAATAAACTAACAGATGCCAATGTCAGTGATATGTATAGACCATCCCCCAGATTCTGCAAGCCTTGCACGGCATGCAGGATTAGTGCAGGAGCTCCAGCAGGCAATATGTCTGCTGTGCGAGCCAGTCCTGCACGGACTCAGCCCCTGTATGCAAATTACCCCATTTGCAGGAGAAATCCATACAAATGAGGTGAATTTACAATCCAGGAAGATGGAAATTGGCCGTGCAGGACTAGTGTAATCTGTAGAAATGTACTCTGCCAGTAACGCAGTACATTTCTGCAAATTCCAAAACGGAGCCATGACAGCTCCAAATAAAGGGTGGATATCATTTAGAAAGCATGCCAATGGCCAGGTATAAGGCCATTGGCATGGAAAACAGTTGAAAAAAAAAATCAACTTTTTTTTTTTTTTTTTTTTTTTTTTTTTAGCCGATCTTGGCTGTTTAAGTGTAGGGCAGTGGCATGCAAACAGGATCGGGGTGGGGGGGATAAGAAAATAAACCAAAAATAAGCATTCTAACTTAAATCACTATTCTGCCATTATAGTCAATGATGGCAGAAGACAACATGGCCAGTGAATAGTGGTTGCTAAGGGGGGAGGCTCAGTATGGGACATGTAACTATGCATTAGCAGGCAATCCTATGCAAATGAGGGGAATGATAGTGAATCCCAGATTTCCCCTGCATGCTAGTCAGCTCCCAACAGTGTAAGAGCAGGAATAGCTTGGTGCAAGCCTAGGAGTTAGCTGACATCATAGGGGTGAGTGTGTCAGGCATATTGTAAGCAGATTGGAGCCCTGTGGTTCAGGTTTGCTCTTAGCTTAGCACAGCTAGCAAGGGGGTGTGTCTGAGGCTGCCTAGTACTCTTTACAATGCCTAAGCAGGTGTGCACCAGGTTTTAAAAAAAAAAAAAAGTTAACCAGAAAATATCAGCTCTGTTCACATTTGAGCACTGTGTTTGAGCGACAAGCCCCCGGGCTTAAACAGGAAGGCAATGGGAAGGGAAAACAGCAGTTGGAAGGTAATCTAGGAGAACTAGCATAACTGGCGGTAAAATGTATCAGAATCAGCCAATTACACAGGCAGCAGACCAGCCCAGCCCAGAACAGTACTATAAACTATGCAAACACCTTCCACTCTGGTTTTTCCCATACTCTACACCACCGACGTATACAAGCGGGGAACTTTTAACAAACAAAACAACAAAATGATAGGGGCTGCAGTAGGCATTATACAACAACATGTGGAAGAGGCTGAGGGTGGTGAGGATGTGAATGCAGTCGACCAACCAACAGTGAGGAGATGGAGAAGAGTGTACAGCAAATCTCCACAAAAAACGAAAGAAGCAGCAAACACTGGATAAAGAATAATTTTTACTGGATTCTGGTACCTCGGCCTTCGCCTTCACATGGAACAATGTTGTAAAATTCAAACCAGTATAAATACACATCTTGCACAATCAATCATGTCAATTAAATAATTAATCAATCAAATACTCCACTGGTTAAAGAAATATACATCCATATAAATAAACTCATATATAAATAAATATTCAACAGAATAAATATTATTTTATATGTTATAATTCTAAATTCATGCCATTGGGAAATAGTGTTCCAAAATTTACAATAAACCTGGATTCCATATTCAATAGTTTATTCTGAAAATTAATATTACTTTCTCCCATTCCCCATGGTTTAGCCAAAATGCTGAATTTGAAACCAGAATGGTCCCCCCCATGAGAATGGTGGAAGTGGCACGCAACTGGACTATCAAGTCTGCTGTTCCTAATGTCCCCCAGATGTTCCAAAATTCTTAACTTAACCCTGCGTTTTGTTTGTCCTATATACCATTTTTGTTCTATGCAATTGCAACCTATAATATATATCACCCCTGAGGAATTACAATTAAAATGATCTAAAGCATGGTATGTCACCCCATTAATATTATGGCCATCTAAATTAATAATTTTGTCACAGACTTTACATTTCTTACATGCAAAAGAGCCTGCATTTAAAGCCCTATCCTTTTTGCCCTTGCTTCTAATTAACTCCTTTAGATTTTTACATCTTGTATGAGAAAAAACAATATTATGTGGAGTGATGTTCCCTAAAAATTCATCACTCGTTATAATGGGCCACATATTCAGAACAATTTTCTTCAAAAGTGAAGAAAAAGGAGAGAATTTGTTTACAAAAAATATTTTATCCATTACAACAGGAACTTTTTTCCTTATATAAAATTGAATTGTTCACAGTTCTTCTCCTGTTTTTAATTCTATTTCCCTGTTCCTTCAAATTTAACATTTCTTCCACTTTAGTTCTATCTGAATAAACAATATCCCTAGAGTATCCTCTGTTCATCAATTTTCTACAAATGATGTCAAACTCCCTTTGTACATATATATTCTCAGATGTATTTGAAGCAATGCGTTTAAATTCGCCCAAAGGCAAAGACTCAATTAAGGAATGGCTGTGCATACTATTTGCATGCAAAAAGTTATTAACAGCTGTCTTTTTATGAAATGGTTTATGTTCTATTGTACCCTTTATACTAATGTAAAAATGTACATCCAAGAAATCCATGTTTTCAACATTAGTCTGATGTGTAAAATCTAGTCCAAAAGGATTCGATTTTAAATCCGTAATAAATTTATCAAATTCTCCTGGATTACCCCTGCACAAAAATAGAAGATCATCTATGAATCTCTTATAAATCAAAACTTTATTTTGAAAAAACTTTGTTGTATAAATGAATAAATTTTCAAAAAAACCCATGAACAGAATGGCATAAGATGGTGCAAAACTGGCACCCATGGCCGTTCCCTCTTTTTGTAAGTAATATTTTTTGTTAAATTCAAATACATTGTGGGTGAGACAAAATTCCACCAATAGGATGATAAAGTGGGTTTTTGGTCCTTCCCCCATAAAAGAATGGATAGCCTCTAAACCCCATTTCGTAGAAATGGACGTGTATAATGAAACCACATCCACACTGGCCCAATAATAATTATCATGCCAAATCTTTCCTCTGAAGCTATCACACACTTCTTTTGTGTTCTTTACATGGGAAGGAATTCTCACTAAATATTCTTTTAGTATAGAATCCAAAAATATACCCACATTTTGTAAAAAGGCCCCTTTTCCCGAGACTATTGGGCGTCCAGGTGGATTGATTAAATCTTTATGTATTTTCGGAAAAATAAAAAATCTGGCATCATTTGGATTTTTGATATACAATTTTTTGACATCATTTTGAGAAAAGAAACCAAGCCTTTCACCTTTTTCTAATAATTCCAAAGGTTTGTCATTAAACTTGGATTTTCGGATCCTGTAGTGTGTGTTTTCCTGATCAAAGAAGAGTGTACAGCCCCAGGGTAAACTACCAGGGGCTACATGAACTGTAGATAGTGGAGCGCTATAGGGTGGACAGGGACCTCCTACAGCAAATTGTTGAGCTGTTCCGGCCATGCCTGACACACTGAACTGACAGAGGGGAAACCATCCCAGTGGATACCAAGGTGTGTGTAGGCCTAGGAATACTAGCCACAGGTATCTCCCAAAGCTCAACTGGAGATATCATGAGGATCTCACAGGCATCAGCATCTAGAGTATTCTACCAGTTCCTGGATGCCATGTCAGCACATGCCGGTGAGCACGTATATTTCCCCAACACCCGTGAGGTGTTTGCCAGCAATATGCATCTCTTCAACCAAATAGCAGAATACCTTGAGGTAGTGGGTGCTATAGACTACACACACATATGCATCAAAGCACCACCCGGTGATTAGGGTAGGGTCTACATCAACCATAAGGGCTTCCCCTCTATCAACTGCCAGGTTGTGTGCGATGCCCAGGGCATTATAATGAATGCGTGTGTTGGCTGCCCTGGAAGCTATCACAATTCCCACATCTGGCATCTGACGCAGCTGTAGCAGAAATTTGCCAATGGGGACATCCCTTACAGTCACCTAGTGGGGGATGCTGGTTACGCACTAGAGCCATGGCTGATGACACCCATCAGAAATGCACACACACCCGAACAAGAACGCCATAATGAGGCACGCGCACAGACCAGATTTATAATAGACCATGTGTTTGGGATGCTCAATTCATGGTTCCGGTGCCTGGACACATCTGGTGGAGCCAGTAGCGGCCTTAGGTCAACTGGTGCCCTAGGCAAAAGGGCACCACGGCAGCCCCCACCACACTACCCAGTGCCCTCATCCTGGTCTACCTACACCAAATAAATACTGGTAAAGTGCCCCAACTAAAGCGGCGCCCTAGACAGCCCCCTATGTCTATGCCTAAGGCCGGCTATGGGTGGAGCCTTGCAGTACTCACCAGCTACATGTACTCAAATAGTTATGGTATGTGCCATGCTACACAATATGATCCTGCAGAAACAGCTGCAGCAGGAACAGCACGGGGCAGTACCACACAGCCCCCCACCAATGCCAAGACATGAATAGGCACAGAGTGACTCAGAGGAGGAACAAACTGAGCCTGCCCCAGTAGGCAGATGGCAGAATGCCCAGTATGCCCTGGACTTGGCAAAGAGGCAATGCATAGCACATACACTGACACAGTAGGGACCCAGGGAATGACACCTCTCTCGGACTCACACATACAGTAAAAAGGATGCCAAACATGACACTACCTGTACTCAACCATGTATAGGGAGTGTACTATGTGCATCAGACATAGGCAGGCCTCCAGCACCATCCTCAATACTGGCACACCCACAAGGTAAGTCAATCAACCTACCAATTGCCGAATGGAGTTGAATGTGTCGTTACCTGTATTTATGGTATGGATGTGAGCTTGCAAGGGAATTGGGTGGCTGAATGGTATGCCAGCAGATAGTAGACACCCAGAGTGGCACCGTGAGAACTGTAACAAATACTGGAGTCACCATAGTAACCAGTACTACACAGGGCGACAAAACCCACTGCAGGAAATGTGCCAGGTGACATGTGTGTCCATATGACTCACACATGCTAGTCAAGGAGGCTCACATACCCAACAACAGTCTCAGCCAGCAGGACAGGTGCAGACAAACATAAACAGAGGCTTGCTATGGCCTCTGAATTATGCCTATGGGTAACCTCCACCCCAGGCCTACACAGACAGACTACAGCAGGTCAGGCAGTGGGATGTTAGTTTTGAAGGGTAGGAAGTCAGACACTAATATGTAGGTCAACCAAAGCTAAGACCTGTAGTACACTGATATGCCTCTAGTCAGCATGATAGGTTAGAATACAGAATGAAAATTAGTACCTGACATACCAGTACAGTCATAGCAAATGTGTACAAGTGCCAGGTGTGCCACCCCATCCTATGTAAAGATGTAGAAACAGTCAGGTGTGCCCCCCCAATCCTGTGTAGAAATGTAGTAACAGTCAAGTGTGCCCCCCCAATCCTGTGAAGAAATGTAGTAACAGTCAAGTGTGCCCCCCCAATCCTGTGTAGAAATGTAGAAACAGTCAGGTGTGCCTTTTCCCCCAATCCAGCGTAGAAATGTTGTAACAGTCAGGTGTGCCCCCCCAATCCTGTGTAGAAATGTAGTAACATGTATGAGTAGGTATAATACCAGTGGAGCATAGATGCTCAGAGGTGGCCAAGGTAGCAGGATAGGTTGTAACATTTGCACAATATTCAAGTCTGTGTGTGTTAGGTTGATGTGTGTTTCATAGGGTCTATATTAGAACACCGAACGTTTAAAATGTCGAGTGTTCTAATATCAACCCATTTTCAGCGAACGTTGAAAATATCAAAGAAGCAGAAAACCAAATTCTTTCCTAGGGAAAGAATTTGGTTGTCTGTTTCTGTTGCTTCAGTATTTTCAGCGCTCTGTTGGAAAGTTACAGGTCGGGTTCAGGTAAGTGTGCGACTGAGTGCGGGTTAGGTATGTGTGTGATTGTGTGGACATGAGGGTTAGGGCGGGTTAGGTGAGTTAGGGTTAGGGCGCGGGTTAGGTATGTGTGCGATTCTGTGGACATGAGGGTTAGGGCGGGTTAGGTGAGTTAGGGTTAGGGCGCAGGTGAGGTGTGTGTGTGATAGTGACAGACCTTAGGTTTAGGGTTTGGGTTAAGGTAAGTGGATAGTTAGTGGTGTGTGTATAGTTTAGTGTAGGGTTAGGTATAAGATTTTAGGTGTATGTGTGTGGATTGCTGTTTGTTTGGTGTGCTTGTGTTGTGTGTATGTGTTTTGGAACAGCAAATTTTTTCCCTAGGAAATAATTTGCTGCTGTGAATGTTCGATGTTTGGTATTTTTGATTGGTAGGATTCAATATTAGAACACTTGACATTCTGAATGTTCAGTGTTCTAATATAGACCCTGTTTCATATTGTGTGAGAGTGGTCAGTATGTATGCATGTTAAGGTAAGACCTGGTGGCCATTGCCCACCACTGCTGATGACAGGGACAATCCCTCACAACTGCAGTGCCAAAGACAATTCCCACCAGTATAACACATGCTAGCAGTAAGTCATTGTAAATGTATGGTAGTAATATGTGTCACCATCTGAAAGACTGACATGGCATGGCTGTTGGGCTAGATATACAAGGAGTACACAATGGAAAGTACCCCAGACATACAGTATATATTGTGTCACTGTGAAATGGAGACACCCTTGAAAATGCACATACAGGTATGCATCAGATTAACTGGTACTGTAGTAGGGGATACCGGTGATGTCTGCCAGAACACTTACAGATCACAAAGGAGGTAGGACTGATGTATTGGGAAACAGCTGATGTACCTGCACATGCCAGCATAACTGGAATTCCCCATGCATATCTGTGTGTCAGATGCAACTAGTGTCCATAGCACACATGCTCCCAGCTCACACAAACACCACCCACAGGTACCTCTCTGGTCATACCCCTGCTGTGGGGAATGGGTACAATATGAACCCACCTGTATATGGCAATAGTGGAAGAATGCAGCATGCAGTGCAGGTGTCCTATTCAGGTGTGTCCCTAGCTGTAGGTAGCACCCTGCCAGCATCCACACCACCTGATCAAGATTGATAGAAGGTATTGGCATGAACACCTATCACGCCTACCCTGTCACCCCAGGGGGAATATACTGTATGATGGTCTGAGACTGTAGGACTGACAGAATACAATGGCCTGCCACATCTTGCCTGCAGCAACATCTAATGGCCCACAGGCCTCTGCCAAAGGCTTGTGTATTGCACATACTGCCAATGCATGTTATGTCACGGACACCCAAATAACAACATAACACACTCCACATAAGCCATATGCAAGGCTGTGTGGACAAACCATAGTAACATGTCCACCATGTCCCACTACATGAACTGTGGACCAACATCAACACACAGCTGTGATGGGGTGATAACCTTAGGGAAAGTATCAGAGAATGTATGCATAATGTATGGAAGAGGTTAGAATAACAGAGGGGGGTGGGAGCATGGGCAGCATGGAATGTGCAAGGTCCGACACCAAGCTATGCTCACACACTATCCCTGGTTGCAAACACAAAAATGGGTGGCTAGACACCTGCCCTTACACCACAATAGGGTTAATGTCCTGACCCATGGCCTCTGTCTCTGGGTAACCTGTGTGAATCTGTACAGCTATGAGGCATTGCCACAGCAAGATAAGGCCATAATGTCATGTCAAAGTGTGTACAAGTATGGAATCCTCTGCCAGCACTGTACCAAGGTACTGAACCAGATACACAGACCCAGCAGCATGTGTCTGCAGCTCCCCCTCCAGAATGGCATAACTTACCATGAATACATAGGTGTCTGCTTACAATACCAGACACAGCTGCAGTCACCCTTGTCCCCCAAGACATCACTGTGAGCAAGAATGTCCACCTGACAGTACATGAGGACAGAAAACATCACAGTGTATAACAGTACACATGTCTGAATATCTCTGCTAACAGCAGTACCATGCAGCTCAAGCAGCACAGACACAATCACCTACAGTACACACCATCCCCTGCACAGTTTGTCCCCATATTGCCAAATGATCAAGGGATACCCCACAGAAACAGTTTGCTACATGTAGGTGTACAACACAAAGGTCTTCAGTGGAGTACAAACTAATTGGAATTGATCCACGCATTCAATACAGAAGGCCATACTGGGCATGCTCACACACGTAGAGCAATGAAGGTAATGTCAGACAACAACATACTGAAAGGTCATACTGGGCATGCTCAAACACTTAAATAAAGCCCGTGTCTGCAAACTACAGTGGACCATACACATATCTGGCATTTGCAGATGTTAGTGCATACACTCCTCAGTATGCACCAGTCATGCCTTGCACACACAGTGGATAGGAATACAGACACATATCCAAGGGCAGCACACTATAATAAGCCAAAAGTAGACATGCATAGATATGTGGAAGATTGTGACTGTGACAAGGAGCCATCCATTATGAGACCTGTCCCACCCAGCACACAGCCAAATGGCTACAACCACATGAGGTGTAAATGTCACTCATTGTAGACATTAGCCACTGGTATCCATCACAATTACAGACTATGTGGTGCAAGTGCTAGCTGTTCAACATGACTGTGCAAGGAAGTAGTCATCTAGCAGCTGTATAGACGTACCTGTGGAATATAACCCTGTGTGTGCCCGCATGTGGAGTGTCAACCTCTAGATGTATGAGTTATAGCCCATGCACATACACTGCCCTCCCCATAGCCCTACTATGACAAGCCTGCTGAGGTCATCCACTTTGAAATACACCCTTGGGAAAGGTGTAGTTCAGTAATCTCCATGGTGCATCCTATAACTGTATACTGTTGTAGTGTGATAAACTAGCTAGGTAGGATTTCTAATCCTTGACATGGCAACTGTGTGTGTGTAGAGAGAGCAATGCTTTTTAGGCTAGTCACACTCACTAAAATGCAAATGCCCTACTTTGGCAAGGCTGCTGATGTGAAATACACCTTTGGGAAAAAAGTAGTAGAGTAATCTCTGTGGTGCTGTAGTGTACTAAACTAGTTAGGTAGTAGTTCTAATCCAGACATGGCAACTGTGTGTGTCTCTATCTGTGGAGGGAGCAATGCATTTTAGGCTAGTCACACTCACTACAATTCAAATGCTCTACTTTGGCAAGCCTGCTGATGTCATTCACTTTGAAATACACCTTTGGGGAAAGAGTACTCCAGTGATCTCTGTGGCACGCCTTATAACAGCTTCATTCTGTAGTGTGATATAGAACTCTGGTAGGGGTTCTATTCCCAAACATGGCAGTTGTGAATGTGTTTGTATGTGTTTCTATGTCTGTGTAGGCAGCAATGCATTTTAGTAGTCACACTCACTACAATTCAAATGCCCTACTTTGGCAATCCTGCTGATGTCATTCACTGTGAAATACACCTTTGGGGAAGGAGTGCTCCAGTAATCCCTGTGGCATGTCCTATAACTGCATAGTGCTGTAGTATAATAATCTAGTTAGGTAGAAGTTCTAATCCCAGACATAATAGGTGTGTGTGTCTGTGTTTGTCATTCATACCCTGTGTGGAGGTGGTTGTAAGTGTGTAACAACTGGACTCAGTGGGGAGCGTGTTTTGCAAATTTCTTATATGGTGGCCCTAGTAGATATCACAATGTCCACTGTACAGGGATAACATATGTGAAATAGCTGAGAGGCTGGGGTGCAAATCCATACCCCTACATGTGACATCAAGGCCAGGTGAATAAAGTTAGCAACCTTGTATTACCCAGAGAACACTCTCAACCCATGTCTCATGCACACACACAAACACACACATACACACACACACTTGCCTAGGCAACAGTCACTGTGTTAGTAGTACCCTGCATATTGCCCACTGATAGTAACCATGGTGTGACTGCAGTGGGCTACAGATGGCATGGTACCCTGTCCATCAGTCCAATAGGCACGTACATGCCGACAGTGCACCTTCCCCATGTTCCCCACTGGACACCTGCAACACCTGTGGTGCCATCAAATGTGACACACAAAGGACATACCATGCCTGAAAAACATGCCCTGTAAGGACAGATGCCACTGACACCAGGGAATACTGGTATCATGCTATCAGTGTATGTGCAGGGTCAACCTGCTGTCCATTAACAGTTCCCACCACATGAGGCCAGGACTGGCACATCTGACAATAACAATCTGTGTACACAACATGGGCCAGACACCCCAGGTACAGTTCCACATGTCACTGTACATGCATGTGGGAGGTGTGCACATCCCAGACCCCATCCATGTCATGGACTAAGGAACACATACATGGCAAGAAATGCACAGCACTGGTCACACACAATAATCACCCAGGTGACTGGATGGTGAATACAATACCCACCTGTGTGGGCAAATCCAGACACTACACCCCTGAGCCACAATGCAGATCATTGTTATATGGCCTAATGCCAAGGTATACCCATCACATAGCCTTGTATAGCTGTCTGGCACAGTCATCCACAACACACACGTGAAGCTATGCATCCATGCATGTCAGTATTGGCACCCTGTGTCTGTGTGTGTGTTGTATGACACCTAAGACCACATTCACACTCACTACAACCCCCACTGACATACTGAAGCATGCTGTCTGATGTCAGACACATCCACATACCCTTTGCCCATATAACCTCCATATGGCCCCTGTGGTGCATGTGATACCTGCACAGTACTGTGTTGTAACACTCTCACTAGTGAAGAGTTGTATTCCTGGTGCTGTCAAGTGTGTCAGTGTGTGTGCATCCTTATGAGAGTTTGGCTGTGTTGATGCTGACACCTGTTCATGTGGACAGGCACGTGTACTACACCTACCGTATAGCTACCATATCCCTGTTGAAGATGTCACTCACCATCCCATATACATTTTGAGGGCTCTTCAACATGTAACCTATGTGGTTCATTCAATAACTGCATTGACATGTAATAGCACTACATAGGTGTCAGGGGTTTGATACCCTTTACTGGTAGGTGTGTAACACACACATGCTTACATTTTACTCTCCCACCCCTCCCTGACTTTTCTTTGCCTCTGTCTGCCTCTCTCACTCCCTGTCTGGTGGACGTGGAGACTTACACCTGCTTTGCTTAGGCAGCAGCATGTGTATTTTAAGTGATGCTCATGATCAGCTGATGGCCTCTGCATGAATTGCAACCCCCCCAGCTGATTGCATATGGAATAGCTGTGGTAACATTCCCATAGCCAATTGCATGGAAACACACTCCAATATCTAGGAACATCATGTTGGTGTTGGGCCTTTTCATTCACTGTGAGCAGGAACTCGATCTGTTGTTTGGCAAACAGCATCTCAGATTGATTGGGGATTTGCCTCTAACAACATACACTGTGGAAACAGGGCAACACACATAGGAGGGGGATGTGCCTGACCAGACTACAGACTGTAAGTGCTGCTATACTACATTTGGAGTAATGTTGGTTTAACAGGGTGTTTGTGGATATGGCTGTCCTACATGTTTTAATACCTGCCATGTCAGTGCTATGTTTATGAGGAAACCGCCATCTGTAGGGTCATCTGCAGACTGGGCAGTGTGTGGTGCCTTTTGCTTCATGTGTTACCCACACAGCACCTATCTCTGAACTGCAGAAGGTAGTTGAGGATTGCAGTCTGTAGATGGTGACAGCCGTGAGAGTTACTGATTTCATATCTCTCATAGAATATATGTTGCAACAAACCTTGTTACAACAGTAAATGTATGAGGTTATCACAGCAACATGTCAATATTGGCCTTGTGTATGTGCCTCCAGCCACAACTCTGACAACCTTTGTACATATGTCATGCAGTAAGAGGTGCATATGTACTGTACACCATAATCAGTGACATCATATCTGATAACAAGTCAGTGAGATATCAGACTGCTACATATGTTATGTATAGTAGGGGTTATATTTGATGACATAACCTGGACATTCTGTGGTTGTGTGTACAGTATTGAGGTCTGTGTACTTACGGTGATTGTCGACAGTGTGTGTATTGTTAATATGTACCTTGACCTGTGTACAGACTGTGGTAGATGTCATTGTTCTTGGTCCTGTTCTATCTGATGTTACATGCTGCTCCACTGCATGTTACCCTATCGGCTTACATGTTTGTAGGGCCATACACATACATGTCCCATACCACAGACAGGCATCAGACCACACTGTGTAGTGGCCCAGTATATGTAGGGTTAGTGTCTGAGTGGCACATATGAGGATGGTGTTGAACCGATAGTCCATATAGTGTAATATTCCACTAGCTTACCATATGTGGCTATGGCTGTGTTCACATTGGTTGTGGTTATGCACTTTCACACAGGTGTATGTTACTCTGTGCTGTGACATGCCTGTAGAGCCTGCTATATATGCAGATACATGTGCATTCCCCCATAGGAAATATAGGCCAGTGTTGAACCAGTCTGCCTGTAGCTTGCACAGTGCTTTGTTACTTGCCTAGCAGCTTAGTGTCAGGCAGCAGCAACCAGATGAAAAACGGCACGGACTGTTTATTCAAGATATTCAAAGTGAGCACTTTCGGCTGCAATAATATACAGCCTTCCTCAGACAAAGTACTTTGTCTGAGGAAGGCTGTATATTATTGCAGCCGAAAGTGCTCACTTTGAATATCTTGAATAAACAGTCCGTGCCATTTTTCATCTGGTTGCTGCTGCCTGGTATTTTTATTTTTAGTTTAGCTGTTTGGTTTTTCGCTAGCAGCTTAGTGTACTTACCCAGTGAGATGTCATGTCCAGATACTTGACAGATGTGCTGCTGTCAGGCCACCATAACAGTCATGTATGTCAGACAGAGCAGTGGGATGCTGTACTGATGTATGTCAATATCTAGTGAGTAGTATGTGGCCATGGCACCTCTGTACCAGCCGTTATTATGTGTCAGGACAGACAGGGGTGTGTGAATGCATAACCTAAGGGGGCAAATGTATACCAGTAGTTACATGTTATACCCATCCACATGCCTGTTGACATCCACATTGTCAGGCTTGGTCCACGTGTCTTGCACTAAGGGGCTCTGTGCATACCTCTGGACTGTCCAGAGTGTGTCAAACTATCCACATATATTGGCCAATATCTCTGCTGTAGTCCACAGGAGCATTATGTGCTAGCAGTGGTACTGTACTATGATGTCCTTAGGATGTCTGTCAGTAGCCAATGGCACATATGTTAAAAGCAGATGTGACCTCCCACACACACCATGTCTTTCAAGACAATCCCTATTACAGTCGCAATAGTGTACAAATATACCTGCTATACATACCTGACATCCCCTTGCACTATGAAGTTGGGACTGTAGGGGCTGAGGTAGGGTTCCACTCCATGTTCAGGACATATGGTGAAAATATATGTATATATAATTATCCAGATATCTATATAGATATATACACGTATACATATCAACATGCATAGATGGATATGTATATGTACATATATATACATATAAACACTCAGCTATATACATATACAGAGCAATATATGTCTACACATATACAGAGAGAGATACATATGCACATATACATATGGATATCTACATATATATTGACAGTAGTATGTATATTAGAATAGATATGTTTGCACATATAGTTATAAATATCTACATATATATCAATATAACTAGGCATATCTGTATATCTGTACACATAGGATGTGCACACACACACATATATATATATATATATATATATATATATATATATATATATATATATATATATATATATATATATACATATATCTCTATATATATATATATATATATATATATATATATATATATATATGTGTGTGTGTACATGCGAAGAGATGTACACATGGCCATATATATGTTGCATTATACAGGTGTGTATACAGACATATGTATGAGTATACATGTGTATGTACATGTAGACATATATATAGACCTATTATATGTATATAACCATATTCCTGTCATGTGTAAACCTCACTGTTGCGTATACCCTCCCAGATGTATCTCACTGTATGTATCTGCTATGTGTACATTATGATAAAACAACATATGTGATGCAACAGTCATATTAATAACAAGGATTACACAATTTAGAAAGTAAAGGCAAATTGTTCAATACAACACAATATGTGTATTGACAGCTATATTGGTAAAACAATAGCTATCTTTACAGTGGTCATGGCATTGTGGTTAAGTGTTGTGACTGTAGTGTACAGAGTCCTTGGTTCATGACCTGCAGGGCTGTTCATTTTGTTGTTGGGAAAAACAAGGACTGTCGCATACAGAGTGGTTAAGGCAGGTTTGAGCAGCTTTAAGTGGGTTTGCATGGCTTTGCGTGAAGCTACGTGGTGCTAAGCTTTGAGTAAATGTACGAGCACTTACACAGTGTCGGCATCACTTACCAGTGCGCAAGTCAGCTCAGCTGTTATATTGCACCAATGTCGATACTTGGTAAGCATGGTTTAGCCCTGGTAACCAGGCCACACCACCCAGTCTGATAACATAGCAGGGTACTCACATCTGTAATAAGTGTATGTAATGCCATGTACAATACATGCTCCTACTTGCTGTCATTACAGTAGCAAGGGGTGTGAGTGTTGTGTGGGACACAGATGTATATGTGGCCTGTACAGCACTGTTATCCATGTGAATGTGTTACATACAAGGGTATTAGGCCAGCGTATGTGCTGTCACACTGGCATGTATTGTATCATGGCAGCACTACTGTTGACAGTGCTTACCTAGGCAAGAGCAGAGTGCTAAATGTAGCACTGACAACAGGCACACCTGAAGGCATAGCTGGACACTGAGGCCTCCCTGTTGTATCCCTGGTGTGTGAACTGTGTCACAGTATATACCCCTTACTGGGTAATGATCTGACATATGGAATGTAACTGCAGACTACCGTCTGTACAGCACATGTTAGTGAGGGCTTCTGACATGTAGGTATGGCATACATATTGTTGTCAAACATATATCTGTCAACACACTCATCCTACTGCATAGCTACTTGCCAAGCTGATGACTGTTAGTCCCTGTACAGATGTGCAGATGGCAAGTATCCAGCTGGGATATGTACAGGCAACCTAAGCTTGATTGACACTGACATGTCTGCCCAGCTGTGTAAGAACTGGCACATTTAGGAGATGTCACCCTGTATGCACCACATGCCATGGGTACCACCACTACACTACCACAGTCAACAGAACATGCTTGGGTACAGGTCTCCATCACAGACACTAACCATGTGTTGTAATGCATGCTGCATACATGTCAATTTGATCACCTCAGTGGCCATGTGCAGGAGGCACCTGGAGGATTGGCTATTAATATTAATATACACACACACACACACACACACACACATATACATATACATGTTGGAATACATTCCCTTTACTGTTGAATGACTGGGCTGGATGGTATATTTGTGAAAACATCAGGGTTATGTATATCTGACATGGCTTAGTGGTAAATCACTTTGGCTATGGTGTGCAGGATCCTGGGTTCGAGCCTTGCAGAGGCTGTTTATTTTGTTTTTGGGCAGAACAAGGGCCGTTGGATACAGAGTGATTAAGCCACTTTTAAGCAGTTGTAAGTTGTTTTTGCGTGGGTTTGCGCAAGGTTAAGCAATGCTAACCTCTGGTTACATATGCTTACAGAGAGTTAGCTTAAAAATTGCTTAACTTGAGTGTGCATTGCTTACCCCATGCAAACAGGCTTAAACCTGCTTACTAGTGCTTAAATATGCTTACTACTGCTTATTGGTGCTTACACTTGCTTACTAGTGCTTACTCCCACTTACAATTGCACTGATTTAGACAGTTATATCTAATGGTTCTTGAAAAGGTGGGGGATTTGGAAGCTGTATGGAGTTGTCATTCATTACACATTTTACCTTCCATTTGTATCCATGATTCCTGTGTACATATACTGCATGGGCCACATGTGCTTATATGTGGACTTTGCAACATTATGACACTGACACCTCACATCTGCATTTAATGCAGTACTCCAGTTCACAAATATATATTTAGTAGGTTATGCAACTAAAATATTGGTCATAACGTGATTTGCCATGGAAAATGGAATGTGCTGCAGTAGGACTTGAACCAGGAATGTCTGCTCATAAGGCGAATGCTCTGCCCACTTACACTATTGCTATACCGTTTTATTTGCATATGTCTTCCTTGTTATCCTCTTCAGCCATTTAAACTGCATTAACTCTAGCTAAGCGATGGGCACACCTGCATACCTATGGTTAGCTTTAATTGGATTCATAATAAAAATAAAACAGGGTTGTTTATTTGAATTGTATTTACTATTGCTGTTGTACACATAGGGGAATGTTGCTGGGAATATGCGGACACCTATGAGCAGTCTCGCTCATTCCTTTGGCCTTTCTGCTCTTCTTCATTGCGGGGGTGTGTATATTCTGAGAACTCTGCTCTCAGACATGCCCCCTGCACTCTTACACACTCCGTGTAAGATTAGGAGCTCAGGCAGCACACGTTCATTAATATCCATGATGTGCTGCCGTCCTGCTCCTAAAAGGCCACTTCCATGCAGGACTAAGCTAGTCCTGCATGGAAGAATAGTAAATCCGGGAGCATGTTTGGTGGATAATTGCTATTAGAAAAAAATAATATTCTAGCTTGGGAAGGAATATACTCTTAGCAATATAATTTCTTCCATTAGGAGATATGACAGGGGAGATTTTCCTGGCCCAGAAGAAAGATTAATTTATTTTTGCCTTAGTTTTATCCAAGTAAAATTGAAAGATAAGATTATGATTGAGCACTTTCTAGGTAATGAAACTCAATGGTGATTTCTGGTGACCTGATATCCTTAGTTGTAATGTGTCAGCTGGAATGCCAAAGTTTTAATTTATGGGAGGTACAAAAATCATTGATTTAGTTTTGGTAGTATTTACTATATGGTGGTTGTTTTCTATTTCAAATGTCAAGCTGGAGAGACCTTGCTTGAGTTGTGTCATTAATGGGTTTGGGTTAGCTGTGAAAAGTATCATATCATTAGCATACAATACTGGAAAACTTTGGGGGGTGTTAGGAAGTCGTTTCACAAATAAGAAGAATACGGAAGTAAGAAGTGATCCTTGTGGAATTCATTGTGAATACTGACCATTCAGACATGCTGGAATCAATCATGAGTCACATAAGTAGTTTTGAAATAACTTGCAGTCATGGGGCTGAATAATGCATTTATGGGGTCCAAAAAGAGAAGATTGTTGACTGAGCAAAAAGCTTTGCTTCGGTTTCTAAACATTAACCCAGTTGTGCTGCCTTTATCCAAATTTAATACAGTGTGATCTGTCAAATTCCAAAGCATAATCAATCATGGTGTGCCTCTTAGTATGTATGTCAATGTAAAAACAACAGAGTGTATGTTTAAGTAATCCTAAATTTATTAGTAGACCATTTGTTTTCTTCAAATGGTCTTAAAGTCAGGAGGACTTTGGCCTGAAGTTGGATAAGCAATAGGGATTGAGAACTTCAACATTTTTTCTAATAAATCTGATAATATTTGACATTGTGAGGGAGTATAAATGTGCTGACAAATGAATTAGGGATTCTTTGCAAAGGTGTATATGCCATGGATGCAAGTTCTCAGTGCCTCAGTGAGCATAATTTGTAATTTTCTAAATTTTCTATAATTTATTTGGTTTTAATTTGCTGGATCTAGAAGAGAGAGGAAAAGATAAGTGGGTTGAGCATGGAGTAATAGTGGCTAGATGTATAGTTGTTGTAGTAGGGGTAGTGCAGAATTATTTTAATAAATCTTTAACATAGAGGTAGGGATAGATATGGGCATGTTTGACTTTTTTTTAGTTACCCGTAATATTGTTAACATTGTCCCAGAATATTTTTGGCTTATACATTATTCTTGTCTAGTGTGATTAGGTTTCCGTCTTCTGATGGCTTTCATTCCTAAGCTTCAAGTGGTTATAAGTTATGTCTGATCTTTTGGGTCTTGAAAGATATTCCACTTGGTGGAAGCTTGATGGCTCAGTGTAAGGATGCAGTTTGGTTCATGGGTTTTGGCAGTGTTGTTTTTATGGGAAAGTAGGTGTTTTGAGCATTACATAATGCATCTGCTTATTTGTTGCTTCTAGGTTTGAAAAGTTAAGGATAGGAAAGGATACCTGCCTGGGTTGTTTAGGTGATGTTTTTTAGAATGCTGATTTTTTGTTTGGATACAGTATGGAAGGTAAGTAAATTGAAGCGTCTGTTGAAATGCTTGGTATGTTAAGGAAAAAAAGCAAAACCAAAAACACCCAGCTAGCACAGTAACTGTTTGCAATATGCTGCACTTTCAACTTCATTTTTGTCAATAAATCCTTTACATTGGTGGTATCCAAGGGCACTGCCTAATTGTTCTGATTTTTGCTCTGCAATGCACAGGGTTTGGTTTCTATGTTAAGGAAAAAACAAAGGGATAATGGTCAGTGATATTTTAGTGGATAAGGTAGCTATTTTGTCTTAAGAGATTGGAAATATTTTAAAATAATAATGTAAGAAATGACTGCTAGTTTGAAGTTTGGTCTTACAGGTGCATGTATTTACTGAGTTAGTACATGGTTGGCAAAAAAGAGTATTTGTACATCAAACATATTAATAACAAACTATCTAAGTATTATGATATTTTGAAACGAAGACATTGCTTCTAGTACTTACAGCAATAGGTTTAAAATTATTTTGGTGATGTAGAAAAAAATAGATCTAGAGAATTATCATGGTCAAGAAGCATTTTAACTCATTACATCCAAGTGACGTCTCCAGGTGCATCTGCAGTTACCTCTTACTGCTCCTCTAGGTGTCAAATATTGCTTGTTCATATTTGCATTAATAATTCCAAAACCATGCTGTATACAAGGTATCAGAATATTTTATCTTGAAGCATACACAATGGCAAACACAACTGTATTTATACAAGTAAACCTAGTGATACTGTGGAAACACACTCAAAGCCATCAATACATCCAAGACAAGAGTGCTATAACCAGAGCTGAACCCAAACAAGGTATATCAAGATACGTTTATTAAATCAACACAGAACAGCCGATAAGACATCACAAAGCAGCCAATAAAACATAAACACCTTCACTCATTACAGTCGTGTTTTCGTCCCAATAGTAAAGACTTCATCAGATGACCAGTGTATGATTCAATTAGTTATATATATTGAAATTAATCAGTAAAACACCAATGAAATTGAAGTAAATGCATTTGAAAGAACCAATGATTTTTGTGTTTAAAAACAATAATCTATTAAACCTCAATATAAAACATTCCACTTATTGTTTGTGTTTCTCATTAAACTAATAAAACTTTAATAAATAATTGTTAAAATAATAAATATTTATGTAAACAACATGTATTTATGTTTGACCTATGTCAATGAGTATTTGTTAGAACTGTAAGGTGATAACTTCATTTTTTAAAGGCTTAAGCCACGCCCATTGGGAGTTAAAGGTACACCCTCAAAAGAACTATACTGGGGGGAATGATTTAATGATGGCCCTCTTTAATTTCTCTAAGTTTTTTGGGTTTCTAATACCATGACAGGAATAGACCCCATTCCCAAGTCAAAGTATGATTAAAGTTCATGAAATTAGTATTGTTTCAATCTTTGATGTCAGCCAAAAGTGCTCTTCAGAACACCTGCAATGTGCCCAGTAATGACTCCTTCTGCAATTCGTATGGAGTTACATAGGTTCATAGGTTCATAGGTTCATACTAGGCTATCTGCCCTAGGGCATTTATAAGCCTAGCCAGAATGTGTTTGGCTTTCGCCACCCATTTTAAATTAATTTTGCTATGCTCTTTTTCGAGGTTAGTATACTGTGCCTCTGTCTAACAGTGACACAGAAGTGATACCCGGGGTAAACCTATGATCCCCCATCCACTCATCAAGATTCCTCTTGAAGAGAGTCAATGAAGGACTCTGCCTAACCTGGACTGGGATTTTTATTCCAGAGTGAAGGGAGCCTCTGGGTTATGAATCTGTCCCTCCAGCATGTCCTATTTATTTCAGTGCTGAGGTTCAAGTCTCTCAAGCGCGTAGCTCGATGGGATTTGGATTTTCTGAGGTGCAGCATGTCCATTAATTGCAGCATGTCCATTAATGGATTGGTAACATATCTAAATACGATTATAGATTATTTTGTATAAGACCTGTTGCTCCTACTACTGTTGGAACTGTATGGGTATCTTTCTTCCACATTGCTCTCATTTCTACCTGCAGATCTTCCTATTTTATGACTTTGTGTCTCTCTGTATGCAAGACACTGTAGTCACTGTGTGTGGTGATTTCAATGATCACTGCTACTCTTGTCTTCTTTTCTTAAAACACTATTCCGGTTTTCTAGCATCTATCTTTTTAACTGTTGGTAATGGGTGGTCCCATGTAATATAAACTTTATCATTTTCTATGATGTTTTGTGGCTCATGTTTCCAGTGTTTTTCAGCTACTTCAATACCGTAATGTTTGCACAATCCCCAGTGCAACAATCTTGCCACATTATTATGCCTTTCAGTATACAGTCCTTCTACCATTAGTATGTCACAACCTGCAACAAGGTGTGCAACTGTTTCCAATTTGGTTTTACAAAATCTACATTTGTTTGTTTCTTCCTCATGTTCAATGGACTTTGTAAATCAACGTGTATGTAGCCCACTATCTTGGGCAGCCAATATTAACCTTTCATCTCTTGTTTTGAATTTGCCTCTCCTTAACCATTCCTGCATTTGTTCCTGATCAACATGAGGTTCTTCCAGAAGTTTTCTATACTTGCAACTATCTTTATGCTTTTTACACATTACTTGCCTTCTCATCTAGTCCTTCAACCTTATATTCTTTCTTTTGTTTCTTGGCACATTCAGTTACTTTCTGATTTTTACCAACTTCTGGTTTGATTTCCATTCCTGCTTGACACCAATATGCTTCTGCTAAATTAAGCAGAGAAGTCATCTTAGATTTATTCTCCTCATGTTTCAAAACTTTCACTGCATTTGGGTCTTGTGAGGTCAGCAGATATGAGTGGAGTCCCATGATTGCAGATCTATACATATATTCAATTTCAAGGAGGCCCATCCCTCCTTCAGAATGGGGAATATATAATCTTGATATGCACTAACTTTTATAAATCATTTGGTGAGCATGAAGCATCCTTCTTGTTTTCCTATCTAATGTATCCAACACGGTTTGGGGCCAGTCAATCACTCCAAAACTATAAGTTAGGACAGGAAGAGCAAATTGGTTTAAAGCTTGAATTTTTCTTCCTAGATGTCAGTGCTGTTTTCAGGATTAATTTAAGTCTTCTGAAATATTCCTTACTAAGTTTTACTCGCATTTGTTCATGTTTTATTGTTGATCCTTCATCAATTCCCAAGTTTCTGTACACTTCCTTTCTTATATCACAGTCTTTTCCTAAACTGATGTTTTCCTGATGTTGCAGTTTTCCTGCTTTAAAATTTGCTTTTGCTATAAAGGTATTACAAAAGAGATTCAGTCTATTTATGATACAGGAAATAAGGATAAATCTGTTCCAAATACAATACCATGAAATATACTCGAATATTACGATAACTATATTCAAACATGAAAATCAACAAAAAATATGGACTTAACATTACTTTCACTGAACATAAATGGTTTAAATAATCCAAAAAAAGATCAAACCTACTAAAATATTTAAAATTAGACAAAGCACAAATAATATTTCTTCAAGAGACTCACTTTAAATCTGATGAAAAGCACTTATGGAATCCAAATGAATATACGATAACACACTCATCATATAAAACCAAAACAAGAAGAGTCAGGATACTATGGAGAAAAAATATTATTAATCCCCAAATTCTTTATAGCTATGAAGATAAAGAGGGACTTATAACACTAGTTATAATAAAATACAATAATAGAATCTGGACATTAGTGAATCTTTACTGGTTTCCAAGAATAGGAAAAGGTACGACAAAGAAACATCTAGACTTTATTAGTAAAACATATAAAGGCAGTTTGATAATAGGAGGCAACTTTAATTGTATTCTTGATAACTCTGAGACCACTAATAAAAGAAATCTTCGTATAACCCCTATAGCGAAGCTACTCAAAAAATGGATTGAAAATCATAATTTAATTTAATAGATACATTCAAATTTAAAGAGAGCAACTCACTGTTATTTTCTCACCAGGATCACAGATTTACAACCCAGACAAGAATAGATAACATTTTTGCTGCACAAGACCTTGTTGAGAAGATAAATAGTTTCACAATAATACCATGTTCATTATCAGATCATAGAGCAATTCTTATTAATATTCAAAACAAATGTTAAGAAATTAATACAAATTACAAGAATTCCAACATATATTATGAAGCTAAAAGAATTTAAACCGTGGTTACTCTCAGAAATAAAATTCTTTTTAGACACTAATCTTACTAATGAACTCAACATAGTCATGATATGGGATGCTTTAAAAGCCTATATTTATGGTAAAATTATCACATGGTACAAAAATAAAGTAAAAGAATGGGAATCAGAACTACTTAATATACAAAATCAAATAATAAATAAAAATAAATAATAATTTAACAAATGTAGTTACTAATAATAATAATATTAATGATTTGCATGAGAATTTCAATGAAATTTTAACACATAAACTAATCTAGCACTAGAAAGATTAAAATTAAACTCATATGCTGTCATATTACTGTCAAATTTGCTATGGAATTAAACAGATTTTCATCTGGAAAAGGTGTTACTGGTTTTTGGATGTGGTACAACAGTTTTCTTTCTCAAGTGTGGTTTTGTTAAACTCATATGCTGTTTCTCCTAAACATATGCACAACCTGGCGATAAGAGTCAAAGTGCAATCTAAAAGAAATAACATTACAACTATCATACATGAAGGAAGGAAGAATAAGAAGGTGCCAGACATAAGTGATATACTAGATGCTTTTAAATATCATTTTACGGAACATTATAAGAAGGAAGGAAATCAAACAAAAATCTTTAATTTAGATTTAAAACCTGAAATTATTAAAACAATTCCAGAAAATCTAAAATTAGAACTTCAAAAACAAATTACTTATAAAGAAATTTCAGAGAAAATTAAAGAAAGAAAAAATAATAAAGCTCCAGGAATGGATGGCATCATAGCCGAAATATACAAAATCTTTCCATCATCCATAATCTCAGTCTTCCAAAAAACTTTAATAGAAATACAAACACACAATAGCATTCCACCATCTAGGAGATACTCATTAATTACTCCTATAATAAAAGAAAATAAAGATGCATCAAAATGCAGCTCCTATAGACCAATTTCATTGCTCAACAATGATTATAAAATCTTTATGGCTATTTTAGTCAATAGAATTAAAAAATCTATAACAGAAATTATAAATGAAGATGAAACAGGGTTTATACATAATAGGAGTACCTATGATAATATACAAAGAATACTATTATTGACTATTTAAATAGAGAAAAACAAGAAGCCTTAATAATTGCATTGGATATAGAGAAAGCATTTGACTCCTTAAATTGGAATTTCTTGTTTAAGATATTAGAGTATTATGAGTTTCCTAGCTCCTTCATCTCATTAATAAAAAACATATATAAAAACAATTTAGCATATGTAAAATTAGGACCTTTCACCTCTGAATCAATAACATTGACAAAAGGCACAAAACAAGGTTGTCCCATGTCCCCCATATTAGTTGCATTAGCCATTGAAATACTTGCTATCTCAATACGAAATAATCCCAAAATAGATAGTATAAACTTATATAATCAACATAATTAAAAAATAATGTTATTTGCAGATGATATACTTCTTACCACAGCAACTTCTAAGAATTCATTAAAAGAATTGGATATACAAGTTGAAATATTTTATTCGATTTCAGGACTACATTTTAACAAAATGAAATCAAATTTTATGATATCGAATTAAAAAAATGATTTTCAAATAAAGGATAATCATATAATTGGTAAACAAATTCTCACTTTAAACTATCTAGGTATAATACTGAGTACAACATTAGAAAAAATATTAAACATAAATTATAGGGAAATCATAGTCACAATAAAGTCAAATATAATAAAATGGAATAAAATATATATAACATTTGAAGACAGATTGCAAGTAATAAAAAATGTATTATTCCCAAAAATACTATATATAGCACAAGCCATTCCAGTAATACCAGACAAATATTTTTTAAAAGAAATAAATACATTATTATTATTAAGATTTCTCTGGCATCCTAATAAAAACAGAATAGCTCTTACACACCACACTAGACCTTGGATACTAGGTGGAATCAATTTCCCAGATCTTGAAACTTATATTAGAGCCTCCATTTTTAAAATAATTATAAATTGGATAGATCTGTGCTATTCTTCTAACTGGAAATCTCTCCACACTGTTATTTATTCAAAGGAAAATACCATTATAAAGAATTTAATGATAGACAATCATATTAATAAACCATGGCATATCTTATGCGCTAGCCTTCAATACAATCTAACAAAACCTACTAATCTAAAATACTTAAATGATATGTATAATTCATTTAGAAGATTTGTAATTTCTAATACAGATATAAAGTTATGGCTAGGACTTTTATATCCTTTCAATGTAACAAGAATTTTTCCAAACAAAATGCATAGGACGGTTTTCATTACTTGGGAAAAGAAACAATTAATTTGCTGGCAACAATGCATTAATGAACATAAGGTTTTGGATAGTCAAATTATAATAAAAACTTATAATCTCTTTACATCAGATTGGGTATTATTACAAAGTATATTACAATACTCACAAGATCTATACAGAATAATTAACAATTCTTCTTTTAGAGATAGACCTACACTTATAACTCATTTATATGAAATAGTATATAATAATCAACATTGGGAAAATTTGACATCACAATTATATACAATTTTAATAAATTATAGAGTTAAACTCAATCAAAAAAATTGGAATCATATAACAAAAGGTCATTCAATAAATTTATCCTTGAAAAATAAAATCAAAATATTAAATTCTGTTAAACTGACATCTAACATGCAATTCTGTAGAATTTACACATGGAAATTCTCGCATAGATCTTTTTTTACTCCAAATAGATTAAATAAATGTAACATCTCTAATAATGTTATATGCTGGAGATGTTTGCAAAATTGTAAAGCAGATTGGATACATGTATTCCATGACTGCATTAAAGTTAAAAAATTTTGGGAATATGCCAGCAACTTTATACAAGCCATATTTTCAGATACATTTATAGTAAGTAAATCTCTAATTTTGTTAAATGTTAATGAAAATCTAGAATTAAGTAACAGCAATCTCTACTTACTTTGGAACATTCTAGCAAATGCTAGAAAATGTATTACTTGAAAATGGAAGTCAAATCTGGAACAATCATTTAAAGAATTTCTGTCAATATTGAAGGAAACTGCATTGTCGGAAACCAGAGTTAAAGAACTAAGAATAGCACCAAGACGATGGAACAAGAATCCATGGGAAAAAAATACTATCACTCATCGAGACACTAAACTTGAACTGAAACTTTATTTATTTATTTATTTTACATTTGTTGACTGGGATAGTCCGACTGGATGCATGTCCATTTTCAGCAGAGGCCCGGGGAGAAAAGCTCCAAGGGAAAGCAGATACAGCATTACATAAACTCTTAATGAAGATGAAAGAAAAAGGAACAAATGATCTCACATCAATACGATGTTACTTTGAATAGACTGATCAATATAATAATTAAATTTTGGGCCATTTGTAAATATTGTATATAGTTAATAATATTGTTCCATTTCTCGGAAAATGTATTAATATTATTATACAATGGAATTATTTGAAAATGAATAAAAAATATTTGAGCAAAAAAAAAAAAAAAGGTTGCTTTTGCACATTTAAGAAGACCAAATGACATTCTTATATCATCTGAAAAAGTTTTGACAACTTGCAGTTGTGCTTTCATTTCTTCATCTGATGAGCTATACAATTTTAAATCATTGACAAAGAGAAGATGAGAAATCTTTACACTTTGTTGTTTTCTATGAACCAAATTATAGCCACGGCCTAAGCTGTTAAGTAGACAGCTTAATGGGTTAAGGGCAAGGCAGAATAGCAGTGGTGACAGAGAGTCACCCTGGAATATCCCCCTTTGAATTTTTATCCCTGGGATAATAATTTGTCCTTTATCATGAATTAATTGCAAAGTGGTCTGCCACTGTTTCTTGATCACTGTAATGTAGTCGATCAGTGTAGGGTGTATCTTATACATTTTTAAGCACTCTTTTATCCATGAATGTGGGATACTCAAATGCATTTTTGTAGTCAATCCATGCCATACTCAGATTCTTCCCTTTTTTACAGTTCTCCACTATTACTTTATTTAGCAGCAAATGATCCTTTGTTACATATCACTCATTTACTGTCCTTTTGTTCTACTGCCATAATTGAGTTTTCTTCTAAATGACTATAAACTCTGTCAGCATCAATTCCCGTGTATAGTTTATATGTCGTCAGAAGGCAAGTCATTGGTTGATAATTTTTAGGGTAGCTTGCAGGTTCACTCTTAAGTAGGAGCATTGTTTTTCCTGTTGTTAGCCAGGTTGGTGTCTGTGTGCATATAAATAGTTCTTACTCATGGCTAAATCTTCATGCAAAGATGTTAATACTTTCAGCCAAAATTAGGTACTGCATCTGGGCCTGGGGTTTTCCAGTTAAAGGCTTATTTATTTTTATTTATTTATTATTGTTTGTTAACCGGGTTAGTCCAGCTGGGCTTGTGGCCCATTTTCAGTGGAGACCCAAAAAGAAAAGCTCCGATACATAGTATAAAATCAGAGATTTGGAACATTACAAATATAAAATTTAAAATGCAGACATTTGCAACATTACTAAATATAAGCACAGAGTTTTGTAAAACTTGGAAAAGGCAGAATTACAGAAAGTTGTACCAAATTATAGCCATGGCCTAAGTTGTTAAGTAGACAGCTTAATGGGTTAAGGGCAAGGCAGAATAGCAGTGGTGACAGAGAGTCACCCTGGAATATCCTCCTTTGGCTTTTCTTAACTTTGTTTCAACCTCTCTGGCTGTTACCTCATCCCATTTCATATCCTGTATCTTTAAACGTCTTATTCTTTCTTTAACTTCTTCTATCCATTTAGCAGGGTTCAGGCACCTAGGCAGTGAGACATTTCCCTGCATTACATTTGGTTGGGGAAACATGGCTGAAGTGACATTCAGCTGGAGAGGAATATGGTTGTTGCAAATTCCCTGTGGGCAAACAGAAGCACACACAGTCATGCCCACAGCTTTAATAACCAAGTGCATGCAGGTGGAAGAGGTAATGAGTGTCGTGCTCAGTGTACTGTACATGTTTACATAACTACAAAATGTAGAAGTGTGCTACAGCATGGAGGACAAACTGTATGCTACTGTAGTCACACTTATGCTCCAGTATGCATTTTAGGTAATGTTCACTAGACACTGTGAATAAGGTAGTGGTCCATACATACCAATTATAAATTCACTGCCATTGTGACCTGCATTTTTACTGCCACTGACATGCCCGCTGGCCAGCCTGCTGCTTATACCTGCTACAGTGTCTGCTGTCTCATATTGCCTTGGTGGCTGTGGACATTATTTCCCCCCTGTTGTGAGCATGTCACAGCATTCTTCTCTTTGCCAACAGGGAACTAGCCACAGCCACATTTCTCTGCAACTGAATGTCACTTCAGCCATGTGTCCCCAACCAAATGTGACACAGAAATGTCTCACTGCCAAGGTGCCTGAACCCCTATTCGAAATTTCCATGATGGTATCTGATTTCTCCCCTTCCTTTCCCTCACTATCCAGTATTCCTGTGGTAGAACCTTATCAGTTATTAATTTAGCTACACAGTAATATATCTTGTTTACTTTTTTAATGATGGCCCAGTTTAGCTTAGCTGATGTAGTATCACAGACTTCAGAAATCACTGTAAAGGGTGTTGAAAGGTTTGAGAAGCAACAAAGCTCCTCTACCTACACAGTTCCTTGTTACAGCTTTATTTGAATTGTGGAAAGAAACATTGGAGATTTGATGTCTTTTTAGCCATGTTTTAGTGATACCAATTATATCATGACAGCAAGTGCTGAAAAAGAAGTCTAGTTGTTAGATCATGTTGTTTATGCTACCTGCACTGATAAAGTAGAGTAAGGCAGAAGTTGTTTGTTATAAATACAAATTCCACGGTAGTCCGAGCTATAAATAGTTTTAAAAATATTTGATTAGTTGGATACAGGATGTACCACAAGCTAAGAATAAAAGTAACAGTGAGTTAAGTTATTTTTATTTTATTTTATTTATTTATTTATTTGTTTGTTTTTGCTTTGACTTTTTTATTTTTGAGATGGCATTATGTTTAGCTAAAGTGCGTGTTCATAGGTTCATAGGTGTGTACTAGGCTAATAGCCCTGGAGCCTTTACAAGCCTAGCCCATAGGATTACTATGGCATCATGCCACCCGACCTTAGTTCCCAGAACCTCTGTCGAGTAGAGCTACTTGAGTGATCCCTGGGGTGAATTTTCTGTTTCCCATCCACTCATCAAGATTTCTCTTGAAGAGGGCCAGTGAGGTGCTCTGTTTGACATGTATGGGAAGTCTATTCCATAGCATGGGCAGTCTCTGGGTTATGAACCTGTCCCTCCAGCATGTTCTTTTGATTGTGGTAATGAGGTAGAGGTCTCTGGAGCATGTGGTTTGGAGGGATTGGGATTTCTTTAGATGTAGTATTTCTAACAGAGCTGGGTCAGACATGGTTTTGTAAATCAAGCAGAGATCGCCTCTAAGTAGGTGATATGAGACAGAGAATAGATGGAGTTTTATGAGTCTGTCTAAATAGGACAAGTATTTAAGGCCTAGGATATTCTTTGTGAGGTACTTTTGCAGCCACTCCAGTTGTTTCAGGTTTCTTGTGAGATACATGCCAAATGGGGCATTGTACTTGATGATTGGCCTAATGAGGGAAGAGTAGAGGGAGACAATGACCTCTTTCTTCCTGGATGCAAGCCCTTAGTAATGAGATGTGACACATGGAAGGACTTTCTGACTACAGTGGCAATGTGGTGGTCAAAAGAGAGGTTGCTGTGAACCTGTGTTCCCAGATCTGTTATAACGCCTTCTATGTACAGTGGACTACTATCAATGTAATTCATGGGAAATGGGTTTTTCCCAAAGGGGATGATGATGACACATTTTTTGGCATTGAGCTTAAGGCCATGGTTCTGACACCAGTCGTTGGTCTCAGTGAGGCCTTTCTGTAGGATGTCAGCATCACTTAGGGAGTTAATAATAGCTCCCAACTTGCAATCATCATCCAAAGTCCCTTTGTGTTGGCCTGGACTTCAGAGAAGTAGATACCAAACAGGAGAGGACCCAGGACCGAACCCTGTGGGACTCCACTCATGACTGGTCTGCAGTCTGACTTGGATTCAGGTACTTTCACACTGTGGGTTCTATCTGTGAGCCAGTTTGCAACCCACCTAGTGATATATGGGCTGATGCCTAGTTTAGTGAGTTTTTCTATGATTCCTGGGTGGGGAATGGTATCAAAGGCCTTGGCCAGATCAAGGTAGGCTGTATGAAGCACCTTGCCTTCATCCACAGCTTTGTTGACTGACTCAAAGAAGTTGACCAGGTTGAGCAGACATGATCTACCCTTCACAAAACCAAACTGTGAGGGATCCAGAGTTTGGAGATTCCCTATATCCTTGTTTATTAAGTCCATGATGATGTGTTCCATAGCTTTGCAAATCCGACTTGTCAGGCTACTGGGGTGATAGTTCCCAGGGTCTGTAGTCGCTCCTCCTTTGTGGAGAGGGATGACTTTAGCAGTGCACCATTCAGTAGGGATAAAGCCTAAGGTGAGGCTGTGATTGAACAGGGCACACAGGTGTCATGCCAGTTCACTCTGTAGTTCATGTAGAGCACAGCCAGGGATATTGTCAAGTCCCGTAGAAGCTGTATTCTTGGCCTTGGACTGTGCTGTTTTAACCTGTGCAGCAGTAATACTGGGTGCCTGACAATCTACTGGTATTGTGATTGGTCCTTTACAGGGGGGGGGGTAAAGTTGGCTCTGACTCTGTCAGCCAGTATATTGGCAATATCTGTTGGCTTGGCATAGGATGTACCATTGTGCAGTAGCTCAGAGAAAATATGGGTATTGCTGTGGAGATTCATTACATAACTATAGAAGGCCTTGTGATTGTCTTTACTATCTGCTGCAATACTATTTTCATAGCTAGCTGTAGAGGATTTGTTGAGGGATCTCAACCTTTTGTTGAGGCTGATAAGGGAGTTTTTCCAGTCTTGGGACTCCACCTTATTCCGCATCAGTTTCTTTTTACTGTTGTAGAGTTTGTTAATGGCAGTGAACCACCAGACTGGCTTCCTTTTTTGGAGGAGAGTGTCTTGGTTCTATTGGGTATGGCAACATCCATGCATTTGTGTACGTGTTTGTACAGTGCATCTGTGAATGATCCAGTGGTCATGCAACTATTCTCCATTTGCATGGGTGCCATGAAGTTAGCCACCTCTGTTTTAGGAGCCCAAGGTTAGATTTGGAGAATTTTTCCATGGTGGTTACCTTTGCAGGGGGGTGGGTAGGAATGGAATTTCCAAGGTGATTAGTTTCTGCTTAGATCTAACCAGGGAGGAGTTACTATTGGTATAGAGCAATGATTGCCCATGTTAGTAATGACTAGATCAGGGATGTTGCTACCTCTAATTGGGGTGTTGGAGTATGAATGAGCTGGTCCAGGGCATTGGAATTAATGAATTCCAGGAAACATTGGGAAAGTGTATTGCTGCATGAGTAGTTTTCACAGTTAATGGAGGGATAGTTGAAGTCACCCAGTATGAGAGTGTTAGGTTGAACCCTGATATTCTCCAGGGTACTTGGGAACATGGAGTGTGGGTCTTGGGACATGGTTGGGGACCTATAGCAGGCTACAACCTGAATCGCTGTCTTACCCAATGTTAGCTGCACCTGAAGTAACTCTGATGCATTATGTTGGGCTACCAGTCTGGAGGTGTGCCCATCCTTTATGAATAAGGAAACACCGCTGCCTTTGGAGCTTCAGTCTAAGTTCTTGGGCCGAAACGTGTGGAATGAATTATATCCTGGTAGTGCAGGGGCGCTTTCTGCTGTTTTGAACCAGGTCTCTGTTACAGCACAAATGTCAATGTTCTCTATTTTAAGGGGTGCTTTGAGCGAGTGCATTTTGAGATTTATACTTCTAGCATTGAGCAGCATGGCCCTCAGATTGCATTTGTTTTTAGCTGTCATGGTGGTAATTTGGTATTTGGAACACAGCCTATACAGGCACTATAGGGGTGGCAAGAGCCTTGGCCAGTATCTGGAAGCCCAGGTTTGACAGATGCAGGCCATCTTTGGCAAAGCATTGAGGTCTATCAATCATGTCATCCCAGACAGATGCTGTATCCCCTTGGAATGACAACAGAAACTTAGCCAATTATTGAAATCAATCAGTTACTGCTTGTACTGTGGTATCATTCTGGGTGATGATAAGATGCTGCTCAAGGTCATACCCACCTGGAGTACATAATCCAGGAGCTACTCCATGTCTCTTTTCATGTAGTCCAGGGAGGTATGTCTCAGGTCATTCACACCCACATGTACCATGGCAGAGTCATATTTGTCCCTGTTGCTGATGAACCTGAGTGCGTGTATTATGTGGCAGATCATGGCACCTGAGAGGCAGCTGACTGTTACGTTCTCCTTATTCAACCTAGTGAGTAGGACATCAGTGTGCCTAACTATTGAGTCACCTATGACTAGTGTGTTGGGCATGCTGTTTTGCCATAGTGGCTTTGATTGAGTGGCACACTGTTTAGGATAGTTATGTGTCTCGTGATTGGTGTTGTGTTGTGGTGGTTGAGTGCGTTTCTGCCTTGGAGGCCTCTGCTGTTTGGATGGATTTGTAATAAGAGCCACCGTGAAGGTGGGTGTGTGGTTTGTGTTTTTATGTGAAGGCAGCGCTGGTGTGTGTTTTGGAGGGCTATGTGTTCCGTGTGGTGCAAGTGTTGACCTTCTCCTCTTGACCAGCTATTCCAGTCTTGGCTGGAGACTTTGTGGCTTCCAATTTGGATATATAAGTGCATCTCTCACAAGTCAAAGTATTGGGAGGTAAGAGGAGAGTGTTGTCAGTTTACATGAGGCCACTGCTACATTGCATCAGGATGGCCAAGTTCACTAGGTTAATAGGAGAAACCACAAGGAACTGACCTTTAGACATGCCTGGAGGGGTGGACATTAATAATGAGTACTGGAGCTGTTTCCTTGTAGAACGTTTAGTGCTTGTAGCACTTTTGTGTGCTATAATAATTGCTACAAGAAGACTGGTAAAGTGGTAGACTAATAAGCTAGTAAAAGTGCAGAAAAGGGGAGAACATGCAGAACTAAGGGAACAACTGAACAGCAGACTTTTTGGCACTGCTCAGAGGCTTACAAACATTCCTGGATATATCAAAGCTGTGTCTGGACTACACTAGTTACAGGAAAGGCAGGAAACAAGCTTAGACCTTTTTTTTGGCAAACTATATGTGGTCTGTGTCTCTTAACAATGCCCATTTATGTGATATTGTTGCCAAATTCGCCACAGTGAGGGTAGAGACATACATGTCAGCATCTTGCATCATACCTGCCTGAAACATCATGCTGATACAAAGTCTGCTACACTATTACCTGTCCAGGTTTGTAGGAGCACTATATGACTCCACATCCTATGTCTGATAGGTTATCTCACCATCCATGGAGGCATTCAGAACATTTACGTGTTGTAAGAGGTAGTGTGTTATGTCCCATGCACATAATCTATGTGGGACATGTCATGTGTATGTAGTAGTACAGTACATAATGGTGGAAATGTAGGTTTACAAATCTGTGTATTGCCAACTGTGTTTATGTTACTGCGTGCACATCCCGTGTGTCAGTCCTTATGGTGTGTATGCAAAATATATACCATTTTGTCTCCCTGTTCCACATGGTGGTCTCAGGAATACATACCACAGACCTGTCATACACAGTATCATGCATGCCCTCATCAACTCCGTTAGGGTTGAGTGTATGGTAAGGAAATGGCAGGGCCAACAGGTGCTGACAGGTGAATCTGTTACAGTTAATGTAATGGCTATGCTTGTGAGGGACCTGCTGACAGTTCTGCAGTAACTTGTTCTGTATGTATGAGCCTGTAGTAGTACACAACACTGAGTTGACATGTTAGAAGGCTACCTGTCTGTGACAAGGGGTGTGTATGCAAGGTCATACTGTCTGACAACAGTGACCCTCACACACTGTTGCATGCATACACACCTGGTACATGTACATATAAAGCTGTACCTTGCCTATGCCATGGTAAGTGTATTCCCAGCCAGCCATATTCTCTCTTGGGAATGTCTGCAGGGCCACACCCTGAAGACACACAGACACCTGGAACACAAGCAGAATACAGCATGCTTGAATACATTCAGTCAGTGGTACTAACAACAATAATGCCCCCTGGCTAATACACTACATACACCTGTATGTGTACCCATAATAAATGTAAGCAGACAGCCCCTTTCATAGTATTACATAGCTACACTGTCCTATATTCACCCTGTGCATCAGACCCATATTAGCATGTCCCTGCATTGATGATATGGATAACAGGGATGTGGCACAGGTATCATCATATGCACAGGGTGTGGTGTTGGTTTGCCACAGGCCATACAGTTGACATCATGTGTGTGTGTTTGGGGGGATATCCAATAGATGTGCTGTGCAGAGGTGCTGTGTGTGTCTGGAGGTGACCTGCCTGTGATACAGATGTGTGTGTGTATGTATGTACACAGTCACGCCATGTGGCTGGCCTACACAGGGGTATGTCGGACAGCTGTATACCATATATGGCAGGGTATCCAGGTCACCATCTCTGGGCATGGATATGGGAACTGGTCCTGCCAGGGGTATCACTGGCACCACCAGGCTCAAGGCTAGATGCAGTACTCCTTCCTGATGGTGACTGCTGTCTGCTGGAGCTGTGTCCCTGACAGGACTGGACAGGACCACATGGCCATGGGCCTACTCCAGTGTGATGTGGACAGCAATCCCTCCTTCGGTACTGCTGGTATCACTGCCACTAAGGGAGTATGAAGGTGCATGGCCACATAGACTCTCAGCTGTTGTTGGATATGACCTACATCCACATGACCAATGCCCATCTCCCACCACATGCTCTAGCACAGACATGCCATGGTCGAGGATTGACATGGTCTCACCCCACCATCTATTCATGACCTCAGTATTTTGATGTGTGGCCTCAACAAGGTCATGTATGTCACCACGTAAATCAAGGAAAGTTGCATCCACCCTGCTCAGTATTTGTGTGTTGTGGCATTCACTATGTGCCTGTGCATCCATGACAGCCTAGAACATGCATATGGTGACTCTTTCTGAAGCACTTGCAACAGTGGCCCAATGAGCATGCACCCCTGTCCATCCACGTGTGTGGGACCTCACCTGCACTCTGGCTATGGCTATGGCCAGTGTCTAGACTCACACTTGCCAAGTCACCACACTAGCTTGTTCAATGCAACCACCTGCCAACTGTCCATCATCTGTGACCACTGGTGACAGGGTATGTGTGGTCATTGTTAGTGTGTGTGAGGATGGTGTGGACATGAGTGGGAGGCCAACCAATGGCACAGATTCAGCCCCTGACAACCCCACCTGTACCTCACTATTCCTGTTATCATTGTCAGAGTCAAAAACCAATAATTCCAAATGGTGGATGACAGAGACAAAAAAACACCAGTAACTCAAAATGTCTCCGAAAACAGGAACCCAATGAAGGCAGTCCCACAGGCAATCCGTTATCAGTTCCAAAACCACAGAATAATAATCACTCTGCAACTGTATATGATAACAGTTTATTAAACACAATAAAAACAGTAGATTTAGCGCTTTCATTTCCTTTCAAGAAACTTCATCAGAATAGTAAAATCACGTGCAATAGACCAATTTATAATTAATTTGAATAGCAATTAATTCATTCATTGGTTACACTAGTTAAAGTCATAGTACAAAATACAGAATACAAGGTACAAAACTGCACTACCTTAATGTAGTGTACAACAACAAACAAACGTGGTTCTTCCTGATCATAAGTACCTTTTAAATATTTATTAGATACATCATACTGTGCATGTTTGTGTTATGTAGTGTGCTTGATCCTACCTAAGTCATAAAACAGTACACATAAAGAATATTTTATAACAATTATAAGAAAATGTATGAATATATAAGTATGTAAATGAGATAATATAAATATATAAGTATATAAATATAATGAATACATAAATGAACAAACGTCATGACTAATAACATATAATAGGTTGTGTGTAAAATTACATATAATTTGTATATACATGATAATTAATATCCATCAAAGTATATATTTGCTAATTTGTTTTTACTTCTATTTTTATTTTATTTTATTTTATCTTGTTAGCTCTAAGTTTTAAGTCTGGTAAGAGTGGTACATGGTCGTTCATCCCAGGGGGGTGTAATTGCATCCAAACGTAACTGCCAGATTAGTTCTCTAAAACACAGTTTGTTCTCCCAGTCACCCCCTCTACTGACCTTGGGAACCATTTCTAAAATCCAAAATTTAAAATCAGCGTCTATACATAGCATTGCATGTCTATAAAGTGCATTAGTTTCCTTTCATCTATTAACATCATACATGTGTTTGGATATCCTTTGACGGAGATGTCTTTCCATTTTTCCCACATAATATGCCCAACAGGATGTACAATATACTAAATACACAATCCCCTTGGTGTAACAAGTAAAATACCCCGTACTCTTAAGAGTAAATGGAATGGTAGATAAATGCAGGTCCCCCTTGTTTGCAACAAATGTACATTGGGAACATCTTCCACAACGAAAAGTTCCCTTTTTGTTATCCGCTCCATGACCGTTCTCATTTCTAGACTTCTCAAAAATATCTTTAAGATTAAAGCCCCTTCTAAAACTATACATCAAATGCTTATCAAATAACTCTAATCTGTTTGGCATATTCTTAAACATTTCCCATGTCTTGTCAATAGTCCTTCTCATTAAGGTAGTATCAGAACTGTATGTCATAACTAAAAAAGGAGTGGTTTCTTTTGTTGAGTGAGTCCCCCTATTTACCCCAGTATCAACTATATTTGGTCCTTCATTCGTATTGTTATGTTCAGACCTTAATAGCGGCATGTATCTTGTACCCCACCCCTTAATCACTTCCTCCTTCAAGGAATTAATAAGAGTGTCAGGGTAACCTCTCTCCAAAAATAATTGGTGTACATACTCCAATTCTTTTATAAAGTCTGCATAATTTAATGTCATCCTGGCTATCCTAACTGTCTGTCCTTTAATGATATTCTTCTTCTGTAAAGGAGGGTGATTACTATTATAATGTAAATAAGAATTAGAAAAACAGGACTTCCTATACATTTCTGACACATATTTCTCATTTAAATTGTCTTTTGCAATACATACGTCCAGGTAATGTATCTCATCTGTGCTAAATTCATGGGTAAACCTAAGGAATTAAGTAGAGCTATTGAAAGATTCCATGACTTCAGGTATAGCATCCTGAGTACCCTTCCAAACTATAAATATATCGTCCAAAAAACAAAAATATTTAACGATATTATCCATAAATGGGGAGGTAAAAGCATAATGTAATTCTCAGTACAGCATGACTATGTTGGCATAAATGGGGGCACACGCTGCCCCCATAGCCACGACATCTAACTGGTGAAAGATGTCTCCCTGGAAATAAATAAACCATTTTTAAGGATCAGTTCCATGTTTTCCAACACAAGCCTGAATTCATGTTCATTAAGAAATTTGAATTCTATTAACGTGTTCAAACCACTCTAATCCTGTGTTATGTGGTATAATGGAAAACAAGTCCTTTACATCTATAGTAAGAAATGAATAGTAAGGTTGAAAGTTTAATATACTTATTTTGTTTAACAAATCCCAGGAATCATTTAAAATATGTGGGTATAATTTATAAAAGGGCTTTAATTTTGTATCTACATAGATCGCTAGTGGTTGAGTTTTGGAACCATCTGATGTCACAATTGGTCTAAATGGTGGGTTCCTACTGTCTTTGTGCACATTGGGGATACCAAATATAGTGGAAAGAAATGGTTTATCAACTTTAAAAAAATATATATAGTTTTTCATCAATTAACCCCTGAAGTAGATTGTCCTCAATAATGAGATCTATCTTTTTATAAGCTATGTTGAGTTTGTTCTTAGATATAATAGTATACTGACCCTGTGTATCTAAAATCTCCATCATTTTGGCGATGTAAGACCAGTTTTCCATTAAAACAACCCCTCCCCCTTTTTGGGCTTCATAACCCTTATATAAGAGTGATGACATGTAATTTCTTCCAAAGTCGCCCTCTCCTCTAAATCTAAGTTAGTATAAGGGTGTCTGTTTTTGTTTTTGTAGTAACTAAATTTTATTTCCTTAATTAACACCCTCTCAAAATTATTGATGTCATTGTGTAAGGGAGGGTTGTATGTACTTCTCCTCACCAACTCACTACAAGGCCTAATGGACAAATGATTTTGTGTATCACTGTTAGAAGCCAAAACCTCCAAATTTAACTTCCTCATAAACAGTTTTACATCAAGAATAATTCCAGCTAAATCAACATTTCTAGCTGGAATAAAAGTAAAACTTTTTTGAACAAAGAAAAATGTCTATCTTCAATATTAATGTCAGTGTAGTTATAAATAAAAAAATTACCATTCAATTGTTTAGAAACACAGTTGTGTGTACTAATGCTGGTATTATGTTCATCACACTGTTCTCTATCCATCGAGTTGCTCCCCACATCCAAAGTCTTAGTGCTAGTAAACTGAGATAATTGTATTTCCTTCCTTATAAATACTGTCGGTTCCCCTGATGTCTTTGGGGATGTTTCTGCATAACTTGTGCGTATATTGGGTGTGTTGGCAAATTCTGGATCCTTTCGGACCTCCTGGGACCCTCCTGTTCTAAAGGGATACCATACTCACTGTTTCCCTCATTATAAAACCATGGCAGCCCCCGTATTGGATCATGTATTAGGTCGCTCGTTTAAATTAGTCCCTGAACCTTCAGCGTTGATCACAGCTGAACCCTGGGACAGTGTTCCATCAATCTGTTTTTGTTGCCCTCCTGTGTGAATGTTCATCCTGCCCTGGTTACTGGAGGTCGGTTGTGCACATGGAATAGAAGATTCCAATTCCGGTATGTCCATATCCAGTTGCGAAAAAGCCAGAATCAATCAGGTAAGCTCACCAATAAGAGTTCTATCATTTCTCATGGATTGTGAGGCCTCTCGAGTATCCTGTAGCTCCATCAGAAACAAAAAACAATAATTCCAAACGGTGGATGATGGAGACAAAAAACCACCAGTAACTCAAATCATTGTCAGAGTCTTCAGAGATAATGACATCAGTTTCCAAAAGGTGGGAACCCAAAACCCACTGCCACCTGTGAGGGGAAGACAACTTATGTACATTAATACCTGCACTTTGACATTGGCTGGTACACACGCACACACGCACACACGCACACACACACACACACACACACACACACACACACACACACACACACACACACACACACACACACACACACATATGCATACACACACACATGCATACACACACACACACACACACACACACACACACACACACACACACACACACACACACACACACTTACTTACAGGTGTGGTGACACAAATCTGTTATACAGACCACACATTACCCAAATGGTGACATGCAGGACCCACAGCCCTCATCATGAACTGCAGCCAGTTTTACTACATGTTAGTAACAATATAGAGCTCTGGGATACATGATCAGTGTTAGTATGTGATGGTCATTCCCCAGAAGCAACTGCACTCATGTACACATCATTGCTGTTCACCTGTATAGCACAGTGGCAAGTACTACAGCACACACCTCACAACTGTACATATCCTCACAGGATGTGTAGAAGTCTAGCTGATATGTTTGGTCTATTTCTTATAGCCCCTGTGTTTCTCTGATACATAAGTGGGATGATATGAGGAGTGATATCACTGATTAATGGCATACATGTGAGTGTCAGACCTCCAAACCAGCAGTGAATGTATGGTCACACAATTTCTGTTACATCATCAACCTTCTAAGCTTACAGTGGATATGATAAGTGTACAAAACCCCATTAACATGCCATGTTCTTGTAATATATAAGATAAGATGAGACTGCAGTAATGCATACAAATATGTTACCCTCCTTTCATGTGACATATGACATGTGCAATCAAATTGATAAACAAACACGTGTTACATGTAAAATATGACTGCAATATGTACAATATGGTGATTGCATAAGTGTACACACCCTTAAAATAATACATTGTTGAAGCACCTTGTAAGTGGCTTACAGCATTCACTCTTCTTGTGAAGGTGTCTATCAGTATGACACATCCTGACTTGGCATTATTTGGCCACTGTTCCATGCAAAGATCATCCAACTCTGTCAGACTGCAAGGGCAGCTCATGTGCACAGCTCTCATCAGGTCATACTGGGGTTTTTCTATCTGCTGTAGGTCTAGGCTCTGGCTGGGCCAATCCATAACCATGTGTGTGTTCAGGTGGAGCCATTCATAGGTAGCTTTGGATGTATGCTTCAGTTCTTTGTCATGTTGAAGCCTGACACAGTTCCCCATCGTCAGTGTTCTTGCAGATGCCTGATGGAGTTTGGACAGACGTGGCTGTTATTTGAAAATGTTCAAAATTCCCACCACCATGACTACAGGCCCTGTTCTGGCTTTGGAATGGCATCCCCACAGCAGGCCACTGCCACCAGTGTGATTCACTATGGGGATGTTGGTCTTCAGGTTATGAGAGGCGCTGCTTGTCATCACACATACCTTTTGGTATTGTGGCAGTGAGGTCGATCCATAGTCTCATTACACCATAATACATTTTTACACCTGCCTTTGGGAGACGTGATGTGCTATATTGCAATTTGTATCCATCTCTGGATGTTTTTTGTGTGGGGGAAATGCTTCCATCTTCTGACCCTACCCCATAGGCCAGACGTATGCAGAATATGGAAGAGTGCTCTCACAGGTAATACACAATATCAGTACTAGCAAGAGATTCTGGCAACTCCCTCAATGTTGCTGTATGTCCCCTGACAACCTCCCTGACCAGATCTTGACATGTGCTGTCATCATGTTTGGAGAGACGTCAGGTTCTTTTCAACAGCACTGTTGTCCCATATTCATTCAACCTTTTGACAACTGTCTCCACTTTGTTCCATGGTGTATGCAATGCTGTGGTGATGTTGTCCTACCCTACTCTTGACTGATACCTTTCAAATATGAGATTCCTTTGCTGCTTTGTAAGCTCTCTGCAAGCCATGGCTGTTGCTGTTGAAGACAACTGAGCACATGTCATGATTATCCCACTTGGACAGCAGACTGTCATTTGGTGTTACTCAGAGTGCCTTTACTTGATGGCAGGTGTGTACCCAAGCAGACTGTATGCTGTCAGTAAATCACAAGCTGCTGCAATAACATATTATTTGAAGAGTGTGCACACATGGATCCAGCTTATTGTGAAGTTTGTACACTCCATATTTGGTGGCCAACAGATTGGTTGGTTTTACAGGTGAATTGTTCATGTCATAGGTCACATTACAGTTTGGAAAAGGTGTGGACTGACATTTTGTGGTCTCAATTTGTATATGTATATATATATATATATATATATATATATATATATATATATATATATATATATATATATATATATATATATATATATATATATCAGAAACACCTGGCATCTTAACAGGGGTGTGTACCCTGTTTATATCCACTATATGACAGTAATATTTCACATATGTCCCTACCTTAGGCCATTTGTCCACCCATTTTGTTGGTCTCCATCCAGAGGTGTTGCACTGACAGGGCATGAGGTATGCTACAGGGATATTACATTCTCATCAGATAGGCCCCTGTGGTGACCACTGTGATGCAGTGCAGATAACCCCAACTCAAGTGAACATGCACATAAAGCAATATGGCTATGAGTGGCAGTTGTGTGCATGGTATATTGCATGGCCTTCACATGCCTTGGGTATTGGCAACCAAAACAGAACAATTGCATACTCACCAGCTGCAAGCTGCCATCCCACATGCAGACTGGAGGGACCTAGGTAGTTGGGGGAGGGAAGTATTGTCAGCAGATCCACATGTGGCATTGGTACAGGATGGGAGCAGCATGTCTGCACATTTATAGTACAACCTGCAATACTACACAATTTGCTGTCCTTCACCATAGATGTGCATGTCTGTGCATTAGAAAACCCCATCCACAACTGCAATCTGACCTGACACATGCACATAGATACTCTACAATTACAAGTATGTCTGCTACACTAGTCTAGTAATCTACACTGTGGCCTTACCTTCACACTGCTCGCCCATTGGCTGGACACCATATCCCTGTACTGTATCAGCACTGTATCTGCTTGCATTGCACTGCTGGTCCTGAAGTGTCATATTCCCCCCAATGTAATTTCCTACTCCTGTACTACTCATTCATGTCTGTGTCAAGGGATGACATTGGCCATCTTCCATGTGGATGAGGTGTGGATGGTGCCAAGGCTTGGTGTGACTACATTGTGTAATGGAGCTGGAAGCACATGCCTGAGTTCATGTAGGATGCAGACAGGGATGCTATCAGGTGCCATGGATACTAATGTTTCCTGCCTTTCAGTAGGCAATATTTACCTGCTCCCTGGCGATGAGGGGAGGGGTGTAGGTGCTGTGCATATCCAGCTATAGTACTGCTGAGCCAGGGGGTGATGTTTGCCCTAAACCTATCTGCAGCAGGTTGCCTATAGCTATGTTGTATGTGTATGTGGTCTGATTATCCACCATTACAGGGTGTGTTGGTTTGTTGCCTCAGAGATTGCAGACATATGTGAAGATGGGCTTGTGATTGGCCTTGGCAGCTGTGTCCAATATGTGCTCATAGTTAGCTTTACAGTACTCCAGCTGTGACCTTATATGCTTGATTAGACAAAGGCTGACTTAATGCCAAGTTGGTGCATGCTCCTGATTTGCCCTGCACGGCCAATATAGGGACCGAGTCTGTGGTTTGTGTATTGCCGCTGTCCACTACAGGTGTTCAGCCTACCTTGGGGGGTTGATGTTGTCCTGTCGCGTTTTGCTGAAGCCATAAAGCTATGTAGGTGCCCAAATAGTATTGTGTTGTGGACCTGGACACAGCTGCTAGTTCCAACATATGGGATGCCCCTCATGTGGGCCTTGCCCATTTCCCTTGCCTGTGGTGGACATTAAGGAGTTGTGGGGGCTACAGCTTCACAGACAGTAGGTGGAAATACCTCACAGGACAAGACATGTGGAGACAGCCCAACAACATGGGGGACAAGGCTTCAGAATTTGGTACAGATTGTATGTCATTACTGCTGTTATACACATGGGGGGGTTGCTAAATTGACAGGGTTTGTCTAGACATGCATTTACTGGGTGACTTGACATCTGGCAGTGATATGCCTCTGACATACCTCTCAACTGGCATGTTGTCCACAGACTGGCCAGATGTTTGCCTATTATACTTGGTCTGTTCCTTGAACAACATCTGTTTTTGTGGGGTTGGTAGGATAATGTGAGGATTGTAGTCAGTCAGTAAGTGTTGTAATCCATTGGTGTTCCAGACATCATATCCTTCAGGGATGTGATGTTACAAGAATACGTGTAACAGCAGCTACTGTTTCAGTTTGTAACACCATTATGTGTGCTATGTCCCTCCTTCCAGCCCCTTGTCCCACAAGTATGCCATGCATTGTCCACATGTCCTGCACTACGAAGTGCAGAGGTATGGTATATCAGTAATTACCAAACTGCACTCCAGTTGTCATGCCGATGACCTGGCAGACTCCTGGCCATGATATGCAGCAGTGGCCAGGGTTGTGGGTCCACACCCTGGTAATTCTATGGAATTATGGACATATGGCAATTATGTCTGTCTGGCCATTGTGAACAGACTGCCAAGATTGTGTAGCAGTGTTGTGTGTATATGTTTGTTGGGCTGGGTAGGGAGAGTAGCAGCTGTGAGTCCCATACATCATTTACCCATCTGGCTCTGCATGCTGCTATAGCTGCTGGTTGTCTATCAGGTCCATATGCTTGTAGGGGCTGACTGTGAAATGTTGTGTAATACTTCAGGATTCTCAGTACACTGTGAATTGGGGTGGTATATGTAGTGATAATGTGTGAGTGGCAAATGGTATGTGGTTCCTCACACAGTATTATACTGTCATGTTCAATTTGCTTACTGGTATGACACTGTAACTGTGGTGCACTTGTTTGGGGATATGCACTTGTTTGGGGATATGCACTTTCACACCAGTGTCTGTTTTCCACTAGTGTTACATCCCTGTAGTGCCTGTTATATTTGCTAGTGCATGTGTACAGCCCCAGAGCTGGACCTGAGTATTGTTATGTCAGTCTGATTGTAGTCTGGACATTGCTCGGTAGCTCAGTGTAATTTCCCTAATGTTATGTTATGTCCACATATTCATAGGATGTCCAGTTGTGTGGCCAATATCTTTGGTCTGGACCCCATGACTGTTATGTATGCATGACACATCAATGGGATGATGTGGGGATTGAGGTCAGTAACTAATGGGAAGCAATTGAGTCCTGGAATTGTGATATTTCAGTTGATGCATGTTAGGACATACACTGTTACTACATGAATGTTCTCAGCTTATCTACTGATGTATTTTGGACATCTCCCTATTTTCAGGCCTTTGTCCCCCCACTTTGTTAGGCTTGATCCAGATTCATTGCACTAAGGGGTTCTGAGCATACCTCCGCACTACCAGATTTTTCACAAGATGTCTGGATGTTTGGACCCTACTTTTCTTCAGTTCCACAATTTATTTCTATTTGTCTAGTAAATCACAGTGATGATCCAAGGATCTATGTCAGTAAATAAATGACATGACATTTCAGTTTCCATAATCATATCCTTCAGTAATTGTCCACCGAAACACACACTGTTGCTGTAACACGTCTTCATTTGTAACAGCAATTTTTGAAATAAGTCCATATATGTGGCCCATTCCACCCCCCTCTTTTACAGTCCATGTACAGGCTCCTTGCACTAACAGGTTGAGAGGGATGGTTCTGAAATATAACTGCACTGCATGCTATACACACACACACACACACACACACACACACACACACACACACACACACACACACACACACACACACACACACACACAAACACATATATAAATATATATTTTTTATTTTCCTTTCTTTATATTTTTATATATGTATATCTATATTATGACTGTACGTTTTCATATATATGTTTCATCAGATATATATATATATATCTATATATGTGTGTGTGTGTGTGTGTGTGTGTGTATGTCTATATACAACACACAAAAGGTTCCACAAAACTTTTTCCCTAATGTTGTATGCCTCTATTGCATGATATGTTTGAAAAAGCAACATTAACTTCTATAGCTCAGCTGGTGTGATGGTACATTCTTTTGAATGTAATGTTCAGAGTCATAGGCTCGACACTGAGGAGTGATTTTTTTTTTATTAATGTTAAATTACTTGAATGCAGGATATGTTCATTAAAGCAATAAGAATTTTGACAGCTCCGATGGTGTAGTGGTATGATGCTGTGATTGTATAGACCAGCATTTTGGGTTTGAGACTTGGCAGGGCTGACTATTTTGTTGCTGGGCAAATCAAGGTCTGATGGATACAGACTGATTAAGGCACATTTATGCGTATTATACTTATAATGTTATATTTAAGCAATAACTCATAGCTGGGTGTGGGTAATGCTGGATTTACCCACAGTTGGTGTGGTTTGGTCATGAGGGCGAAGCCTGAGTGACCAAGCAATGCCAACCAAGGGTAAATCCAGCATTGCCCACACCCAGCTATGGGTTATTGCCATTATACAATGACATTATTTAAGAAAAACAATACTTACCTTTCTTATATAATGTCATTGTATCATGCCTCCATGCTGTCCTTCCATGGTTTTCCAGTATCCTGGGTCATTTCTGATGTACTGTGCATGCATAAGGGATGTGTTCCCATACTTACGCAGTACATCAGTGGTGTGCAAAGGTAGCAACGGAGATAGGGAGATCTCCATTACTTTTTTAACATATCTCGGTATGTTATACGAGTTGAAGAACTCATATAACATAGTGAGATATATTAAAAAAGCAACAGAGATCTTCCTTTCTCTGTTGAAAGGATGATCTCCATTGTTTTTTTTTATGATATCTTGCTATGTTATACAAGTTCTTCAACTCATAACACATAACGAGATGTGTTAAAAAAAGCAACAGGGATCTTCATTTCTCTGTTGCTATCTCTGCAGATAAGAAAAAAAACAGAAGATATACAAATGGAAAATGTCCAGGCAACCAGATCTTTTTCCATTAGTATACTCTCGGATTTACAACGGGCACTCTGTTTGGGCAGACCAATTAGCGTACTCATTTTTGTATGTTAATGGCCAGTCATTGTATAATATAAAATAAATATTTACATACACATTACAATTTTATGTTTACCTTCCATGACATCCCCCTATGTGCTTTCATTACATTATATTCTTGTGTGACTATACTGTATGGGGCACGTGTATCTATATGGGGGGTTCACATCTTTTCTACACTAACATCTCACTTTTGGAACTGCTACACTATCCTGGTTAACAAAAATAGTTCCTACATAATTTAAGTTTACAAAAATAATTTTAACACTACTTTCACATGAGAACATAAGTTGCCTTGCTTGGGACTTGAATAGTGAACACTTGCATGTACAGCTGCAACTCTAACCACTACTCTATAATGGCTTGGAAAGTTTGCCTGTCTATTTTCATTTAGCTCCTATGGGATGTTTAAGCTGTGATGTACACACCTATTTAGCTACACTTAAACATTCCTTAGGGCATTAAAAATAAGGATATATTACTATTATTATTATTTTTTTAGGTAATATGGGTGTGTATTGTGGTGTTCTGACAACTACTTGGGACTGTATTTGTGACATAATGGCAATGATTGGGCTTTCAGGATTCTGTGCATGTTTCATGCTGATGCATGACATGTTCTCTATAGAATTTCTTGTTTTTGTGGGGCTGTGCTTGTGCTTATTTACGTTTGGGGGATTTATCCCGTTATGTGTGCATACCTCTCAACCTCTTAGAACAAGAAATCTGGACATAGCCATGAATAAAAATAGGATAAAGGCCCAAAAATAGGGAACATTTTTAAATATTGCTCTTGCCAACTTAGAAAGTTGGTAGTATAACAGGCTTTGCATTGGCATGAATTTTCTGAAGGGTATAACGTCTGAGACTCAAATGTCTCTCATTATTTTCCAACTTTGGACTTTAATGACTTTCCACTAATTTGCCAGGAAACCATACTTTTACGGAGAGTGAACCAAAAATATGAGGCTAAAATGTGGCATTCTGCAAAAATCTGTATGGTTGAGGGGTTTGTGTGTGCATTTGCACACATTTCCTGCTTCTGCAGCATGTAGAAGTGCCATACGGTGCTTTAGCAATACAGGGGGTGTGTCACAGAAGCTGTGACACACCCTGTATTGGTTTCCTTTTGCCGTTTTTATTTCAGTGTCCGCAGACACTGAAATGATCTATTTTACATTTCAGTGTTCGCGGACACTGAAATACTGGCATAATATTAGAGCTAAGCTCTAACATCATGCCAGTACAGCTTAGAAAGTGTGGTATGGCACTTTCTGAGTGCAGGGGGGTGTGTTTAGTGTCCGTGCACTGCTTGAACACGCCCCCTGTGCTTGTACACGGATCGTGTCCATGTAGAGAGTGCAGCAGCTTGCCTTCATGCATATGCAAGGTGTGCTGCTGCTCTACACAAACACAGAACACTCCATGCAGGAATAGTACTATTCCTGCATGGAGTTTCATGAATCCTGGGGAATGTCTTCACTTTATTGAAAAATCTATACATGGAAATTTCTATATAGAGTCTTTCTTACACCTCATAAAATTACACAAATATATAAAACAAGAAATATTAAATGCTGGAGGTGTAATGAATTTCTTAATTCTGATTGGTTACACATGATAATGGATTGTAAGTTGCTGACTTCCTTTTGGAGTGATTTTAGAAATTTTTCCTCGGGCTTTGTGGTCAGATAATTGCATTATTACTGAAACTATTTAATGCCCCAATTCCAGCAGCTATACATATTTCTCAAATACTTCTTCTTTGGACAATACTTGCCATTGCAAGAAAAGTTATAACAAAAAAATGGAAATTTAAAATTGAATCAGCATTTGGTGAATTTGTGTGCCTAGCTAAGACTGTCTATAAAAATGAGTTGCCAACTATAAGAATGCAAACTTTAAACATAATTCATTAGTACATATCTTGGCAAAAGTTCATTGATTTACTGTAAAACTACTAATGGTTAAGAATATATTGATATTCTTGTTATGGACTTTTGTAAATAGTTATAGTTTATATTGTTATACAATGTTTTAAATGTCGATGGACTTGTTAAAACCAAAATAAAGAGGTTTTTAAAAATGATATACCTGGATTTTGTAAATACAAACTCCCTGGACTATATTATCAATACACCAACCAGGGGTGCAACCATAATGGATATGGTCCTCATTAATATGGGAGAGTGCTGCACACCTCCTAGTGTAATGTCTTCTCTGGTTAGTCAAACCACAAAACAACTCTTTTGAAGTAAAAATAAAACTGGTAACCCTAGCTAATCCTGGAATATTCAAGAACTGCTCTAATGCTAATTTCCTACTATTGAGTGATAACCTAGCAACATTTCAAACCCCCACAAAGCATGAGAATACTGCTGCTTACACAGAACTGTTCACAGAAACCCTATACAAGCATGTTGTTATCTGTACAGAGGCAGCTGTACCCACCAGGCAGAAGCACAGAACTAACTCTATAAACAACCCACATTGGTTGAATCACAACATCAATAAGCTATATAAGGGAAAGAAGAAAAGCATGGCAAAAATTAGGAGGTGCAGCACCCAAAAGGTTAAAAGCACTCTCTCAAAGTAAATAAACAGCTCCAAGGACAAATAAAGTCTACCAAAGCCAAACTTAAGGTAAATTTAGCCATCAAGGCCAAGGACAACCATAAGGCATTCTATAGCTATGTCAGCAACCTCAGCGGCAATGCGCAATTGTGTGCAAAGCTTGTTATTAATGCAGTCACCTACACTGAGTCAGAAGATATAGCAAGCCTAATGACCAACAAATTCAGCTCCAACTTTACCCACCTCTTTCCCTCAACCTTTCCTCTGGAAATACCATCAAATATTACTCCACCTGCTATCACTAGGGAACAGGTCCTTAATGCTTGCTTTCTCTAAGGCCAAGAATACTGCATCAATAGTGCCAGACAGTATCTCAGGATGTCTTCTAAATAGCATGAAACATGACCTATCAGGTCCTCTAGAATTGCTATTTAACTGTAGCCTCCAAATAGGCCTCATGCCTTATGAATGGAGAACAGCAACAGTCATCCCTCTGCACAAAGGTAAGCCATCTGCAGACCTTAAAAACTACAGACCCATAAGTCTCACTAGTCTCATTTGAAAAGCCATGTAAAGAATTATCATAGAAATGATCAATAATGACATAGGAAACCTCCAGATACTGGACCCAGCCCACCTGGTTTCATCGAGGTCATGCATATTCAACCTGGTGGACTTCTTTGAGAGGGGCACCTAAGCAATGGATGAAGGCAAAATGTTTCACACCACAACTGGCCAAGGCATTTGACATAAAACTGCACTTGGGCATTGTTGACAAACTCAGAAGGCTGGTACAATCCCTTCAGTCACCCTGTCTAAAAGACAGGTCACAGGGAGATAGAACTGGGGACTCTATACAAAGAGCTTAGTTACAAGCAGAGTCCCTCAAAGATCAATCCTGGGACTGCTCCTTTTCGGCATTTACTTCTCTGAAGTCAACTCAAATGTCAATGGCCTATGGCTGACTAAATTTGCAGATGATTGCAAATTAGGAGCAATCATTTAATCCCCCACCGACACAAATGTTTTCCAGGAAGGGCTGTCACAGACAAATAACTGGTGTCATAGCCATAAACTAAAAGTAAATGCCAAGAAATGTATAATAGTATCCTTCAGAAAGTCATCCACCCCAGGTAACTATCATATTGACAACACACCCATAAGAGTTGACCCAGTAGTCAGGGATTTGAGGACACCCATAGACAGTAATACAGCCATTGACCATCACATGTCTACAGTAATGAGAAAAGCATTCTATATTTTGCAGCTTACAAACAACGTTATGGCATTTAGGTCCAGAAAATTCATTGTTCCACTGTATTCAGCATTCATCAGACCTTTCTTTGAGTACAGTGCCACCTTTGATATGAATCTATCCAGGCATATCCAACAATTGGAATGTCCACTGAGGTTTCTCATTAAAACAATACAAGTGCAAGTAACATGTCCTATGCAGACAGCCTCAAATTCCTACCCCTGTATTCTGTCTCCTACAGGCTGTTGTGGGGAGATTTATGCCTGGCATATAAGGTAATGATATACACCACTTTGATGGATGTCCTACATATTTGCAAAACAAACAGCACCAGAATTATCCATTCTAAAGACTTAAGGCTTGCCTGTGTTACAAATAGAACCTGCTGGAGAGACAGATATGTATTCCAGATACTATCCCTTCTCTGGAACAGGGTCCCAATCCATACAAAGCAGAATCCCCCCTAACCCAATTCAAGTGTACCTTTAAAAATTGGACATGGAACAGGAAATATATCCCTGGTTTGGCAACTATGTCTCTAATGGGTACAGGAAATCTGAAATGCTTCATCTCCCAGGCTCCTGCTTATAAAAGTTTAATTTCCCAAGCCCCTAATTTTAATTATCAATGGTATAAGAACTTGTCAGAGATTTGAGATGCATGACTTGGATTAAAAAGGCCCTTGTTGTCATTAGTGTAGTAAATACCTGTGAGCCTATAAACCTATAAGAACACACAAACCACATCCACCACACATAGTGTACACACACATAGGCTATCTTATGCTAAGGCACTAAAAAAGCAATCTCCCCAGACATGAAAGACCTCCTAAGCCTGCAAACAAAAATACTTATCCTCAGCAATTTCTAAAGCATACACCAAAAGCAGCACCAAGCACTGAACAGAAGTCTATACCCATTGGAACCCCAAAACCAAAGCCTATAAGGCAAATGATCAATTTAACCAGGCCTCTTATCATAGGGGATTCCATTGTAAGGCACACAGATTCCCAACCTACCAGACTGGACAAGGAGAAGATTACAGTCAATTGCTTATCTGGAGCCAGGATCTGCCAAGTTGCACAACCTTTCAAGTGCACCACAGGTATCAGCAAGCCTCTGTCATAGTCCATGTGAGTGTAAATGTCCTGAGACATACCCCTCTGAATTATATGAAGAGAGAGATTATTGGCATCTCTGAATATGTGTCTCAGATTGGTATGTACCTTGCATTAAGCAGCATTCTACCTTCAACAAGGATGATGCCACAGTATGAACAAAAAATGACTGACTTTAACAATTGGCTTAGTTTCTAGTCTCAATCTAAGGGATTCGATATCTGTCAGCTTGGTAGGGCATGGTCAGAAAAACACATTGCTTTGTCAAAGATGGCATGCAACTGTCCTCTCAGGCTTCTGGGTTTTGGCTAAAATTGTATCCACCCCCTTAGAACCTTTTTTAGCCAATGCCAAAGTTATAAACCTACCAGTGTACCAAATAAAACCCAAAGGATCCTAAAGATGAAACTGCTCAATGCTAGGAACCTTAACAAGGAAGTCCATACCCTAAAAGCTCTCTTCTCTATAGAGAGCACAGACATCAGGTGGAATCCTAAATCTTAGCAGAGTATATAACAAAAGAAAAAACTCATGGCCAAAGTTAGAAAGAACAACTCTCATAATGATGACAGCTTACTACTAAAACTAAATAGGAAACTAAGAGGACTAATTTTATTCTACAAGTTCAATATAGCTTCTCAGGCTAAAGACAACCACAAGAACTTCTGCACCTATGTCTAGAACCTCACAGGCAACATGCAACAGTTTGCTGAACTAGTAGTAAATGGTACCACCTTTACTGAGCAGAGTGACATAGTGAATCTGCTGGCTGATAAATTCAGCTCACACGTTACTCTAGTTCCCTGCCTGCCAAACCTTGTGAAATCCCTACCAGCATAACTCCCTCCAACTATCATCAATAAGCAGGTTATAGCAGTGCTCACTAAGGTTAAAACACAGCCTCACTGGGGCCCAACAGTATCCCAGGTTACCTGATAAATAGCCTGAAACATGACCTATCAGGACAACTTGAGTCGTTTTTCAACTACAGCCTCAAAACAGGTTATGTACCAAGTAAATTGAGGATGGTAACAGTTATCCCCTTCAAAAGGGTGGACCATCAACTGCCCATGGAAATATAAACCCATTAGTCTGACTAGTCTAATATGCAAAGCAATGGAATGAATTATCATGTAAATGATCAACAAAGACAATGGCAACTTACAAACACTGGACCTACCCCAGTTTGGTTTTGTCGAAGGAATGTCTTGCGTACTTAACCCAGTAGGCTTCTATGAAAAGCTAATCAAAGCAATGGATGAAGGGAGAACAGTGAATATGACCTTCTAGACCTAGCTAATGCATTCAACACAATACTCCACTCAGATATTGTGGACAAACTCACTGAACTGGGTATATATCCCTTCACAAATCACTGGATTGCCAGCTTACTCACAGATCGGACACAAGAAGTCAGGATTGGTGAGACCACCTCCACCAAGAGGCATGTGACCAATGGAGTACCACAGGGCTCCATGCTGGCCCACTCCTGTTTAGCATCTACTTCTCAGAGGCCAAGGCTAATGACAAGACCCTCTGGCTCATGAAGTTCAGAGATGTCTGCAAATTAGGAGCTATCATAAATTACCCCATAACACTAAAAAGACAAATGACTGGTTCCAAAGTCATGGATTAAAACTCAATGTAAACAAGTGCATTATAGTACCTTTTGGCATAACATCTATCCAGACAAATTACTGCATTTATGAAATGCCCCTAAGTGTTTACCTGGTAGTTAGAAATCTATGAACATATATAGATAGCAATCTGGCATTTTGCCAACATGTAGCTAAGGTAGTAAGAAAATCATTATATGTCTCCCAACTTATAATTAAGGGTATGACATCAAGGACCAAGGAAGTTATAGAACCACTCTACTTGCCCCTTATCAGTCCCATCATTGAGTACAATGCCCCCTTCAGCATGTACCTGACTAGGCATATGGAAAGATGGAATACCTGCAGAGGTTCCTCTCCAAAAAAAATCCATGGTATTAATACACTGTCCTATACAGATCACCTTAGAGTCCTGTCTCTATATTCAGTTTCCTACAGGTTGTTGAGAGGCGATCTGTGCTTAGCATAAAAAGCATCTTTAGATCCAGCACTGATGGAGCTTTTGAACATCCACAAAGTGAGCAACACCAGAAACATTAGATTCTGGGATTTGAACTTTGCATGCAACATAAATAGAACATGCTGGTGAGACAGATATTTGACTGAAAGGATCCCCATGCACTGGAATAGGCTCCCCATCCATGTCAAACAGAGTCCAGCCCTAACCCTTTTCAAATGTAACCTTGATCATTGGATGGAAAAGCTCAAATTTATCCCCAGGCTTGCCTCCATGATTTTTAAAGACAGATGCCAACAGTAAACATTCCCTAACTAATAATGGATGGGTAAACATAAATTCATCCCTGGACTGGTCTCCATGTCTCTTATAAGCCAAGGCCAACAGTAACTATTTCCTAACTAACATACCCCCATATAACTTGTTAGCAACTTCTTAATTAACAAACCCTCCTAACAAACATACCCCCCCCCAAGTAGACCCACATGTTCCCAGGGGATGCAATTGGGTTGGGTTGCATGGCTAGGCTTATAAAGGCCCTGATGGTCATTAGCCTAGTATATACCTATGAACCTATGAACGTATGAACTAGTACAATGACACATTCCATTGAAATGAATAGAAAACAGTATTGTAGTCAAAGAGCTACACAGGAAAAACAGATAACTGGAATAAATGAAATGTCTGTTATTGTGGGGTAAATGAACTCATTTCATGATTTATATATATCTATATATGTAAATCTCATGTGTATTCTTATGAGGTCTGGTCAATAATGATATTTTTAACTTATGGCAACATAGCCTGGCTTTCCTGAGTTGGAGTGAAGAAATGCATCAGTGGGAAGATACTATCTGCAGTATTAATGCTGTGGAGGGTGGTCATCCTTGCACACTGAAGGCCTACAGCCTGCATGTTACAGGCAGGCATGGTCATCATTCCAATAATCTTGAGATGGGGGCATCACTGTCAATCTCATAAACTGAAAAGAGATATTATTTTTATCACAAAGTGGATGTATCTCAATTTAACATAAACCAAATAGTAGAATAGAGGTTATATTTCCCCTATACATGCCAGTATGTACTTACATGTTGGATTTGCATGATGATTCCATGTAAATAATGTGTCAGAGACACATAAGGGAGTCAGAGACATGTCACGCAAAATCATGATGATGAGTTGAGAAAACTCACCCATGACAGATAAATGCATTGTATCTTGCAACTTTCAGTTGTTAAGCATGTTGCATGTGCATACCATTACACGAGTTTTGGAAATTCAGTAGGTTGTGTGGAGGCAAAGTGGTGGGTACTATATTCATTGTGGTATTTGTTAATTTAGTCATCATTCTTTCTTAACCTGTTTTTTCATTGGAAGGTCCGCCCTTGCTACACTGCTGTTGTTATCTTGAATTATTTATTTGCCCTTTCTTGCGCTCATATTGAAAAAGTGCATTTTGCCTCTCATTGTCTGTTCTACTGATTTACTTGCTCTGAATTCATTATCTAGGTAGCTGTTGGATAAAGTAGTGTATTTTTACACTCTATCAAGCATTTGTTTTTACATCAAGAGGTCAGTGGATTTTCCATCTAGTGCACTGGGAGGTTGCCTGGTCTGTTTAGGTTGGGAAACACTTGATATTTCTACATGTAGTTTTATTGGATGGACTGCTTATTAATCAGCTTATCTTGTTTTTAGTGCCTTCATAAATTCTATATAATTGAGTGACTCTTGGCTTATTTATATAAAGCAAAGTGCTTTTATTGAATAATAACACTTTTATAAGCTGCTTAAGGTACAGTGCCATATCTGTATCTTAAAGTTTGTTTGTGGTACCATTTCATATCTTTTTAAGTTTGTTTGTGGCAGCATTTCACATCAGACACTCATTTACTGTGCTTATACATTAGGAGAACTGGGATATAACTGGGATTATTCATAGGCTCATAGGTGATTACTAGGTTAATGACACACAAACCTTTACAAGCTTAGCCAATAATACCCAGGATATGACAATATTACAACATAATTGCCCAGATATGGGATGAGGTAGTATCAGGGTAGTGGATCTTTGGGTGTTGGACCCTGAATTATTTTACAGACTGCCAGTATCCATAAGGGACATGGGCAGTACCCCAGGAGTGAATTTACAGTTCCCCATCCATTTATCCAAATTCTTTTTGAAGAGTGTGAGAAGTGTGCTTCGCTTTAGAAATATGGGAAGTTTATTCCATAGACAAAGTAGCCTTTGGGATACAAATCTGTCTCTTCAGCAAGTTCTGTTAGTCACAAATAAGATTCAGGTTCATGGAACATGTTACCCTTGTATAATTCTTCTTGCGAATATGTAACATTTATATCAGGGCTGGATCAGAGAATGCCTTGTAGGTCAGGCATAAGTACCTTCTCAATAAGCAATATGAGACAGAGTAAAGGGATAAGGCCTTTAGTCAGTCTGCATAAGACGTGTCTTACACTTTGTATTTTTTTAGTGGTGTTAGGCTGAATGTTAAAAGAATCCAGTAGGCTTAGGTAGGAAGTATGGTTTTCCAGATTCATGTTAGGGGATCTGTAGCTAGCAAGAATATGATAGTGGATTGCACCTATGGTTAGGTGGGCATGGAGTAGCTTAAGTGAGTCATGTGGTTGGACCAGTCTATCTGTGTACTTGTCCTTTATGAACACCGAGGCACCGCCTTCCTTTGTTTTATCCTGAGCTAACAGGAATTGGAATTTATGAAATGCATTATTTCCTTTGATAGTTGGGGTTCTTTCTATGGCTCTGAACCATATTTCTGTGACTGCACATTTGTCTGTATTCTCCAGGGTTAGGAATGCTTCCAGGAATGCAGTTTTTGTACTTAAATTCATAGCATTAAGCAGCAGTACCTTTAGGAAGTCGTCAGTGAGTCTTGCTATGATGTAGGATTTAACAACCTGGCAAGGCCTAAAAGAAGGCACAATGGAGATAGATACAGTTTTTGCCATTATCTGGAAGTCAAATGGTGACAAGTGCAAACCATCTCTGGAAAAGCATAAGGTTTGTCGATCATGTCTCCCCAGGCTGACAGATATTGTATCTCCTTGTTGTGACACCAGAAACTAAGCCAATTGTTGAAGTCAATCATTTTTTACTGGTCATCTAGTGGCAGTAGAGGTTTACCTGGTCTACCTGAGCTGGGAAAAAAACAAATGGGCTCTAAGTATTTTTTGTACTTCTCTTGCATACAATGACTGTACTTTATCAGTTTAAAAAAAGCTGCACTGTCTGCTGCTGCTGCATTAAGTAGTTAATTGCACTGTATTACACTGTATTTGTTAGTTGCAGGGCTGTTGTATGTAGTTTTCAAGAAAAGCTATTAAGAGCTTCAGCTATGACCACAAATGCAGTATCAGCATTCATTCACTTCTGCACTCTGTCACCATTGGACCTGTTAGTCATGCCTCTTGATAGCTTGCATCTGGGGCAGCCATCCCCTTCACTTTGCCCTAGTTATGGCTCTGGGTAAGGTGAAATTAAATATGAATTTTAGTAATATTACTGTTTAAAAGTCCAATATAATAAATCCTCTTATTTATTAAAGCTTTTGGTACATGGCAAAGGTAATGCTGAAGACCACAATGAATACTTATTTATTGTATTTCATTACATGAGCCAGCAATAATCAAGTAGGACCTATTTTCCCCCTCCTCAGCCAAGTACCTTTACAGGCCTGCAGTGCAATCATACACTTTCTGATGTTTCTACTTGGCAAAATATAGTATTGCTTATTTTAGAAATTTATAGCAATTTTATTGTATACTGCATACTTGTACTGTATTTCATAGCTATTGGCTCACTTGTGATAAACATTTCTCTAGTGTTTTCTGCCTAAAATAGTTTAGGTAGTAGATGTAATATTCTTCATATTCCTGATTGTGTTGTGGGCCTACTTGTTTGTTAGAGGCTGTTTTCTGAGCTCATTGCCCAGGCCATCATAGCAAAGACCATCCCCCACTTTAGTGAGAGTTTAGTGTTTATGGTCATTGTCTAGTTGGGTTGCCAGGGCTACGCCTTGGAGAAAGCACCTCATTGGTCTTTTGAACATTTTTTAAAGTGTTTCAGGTTTCAACTTTCTGCTAAGAAGTTAACTTGAGTGTTTCAGCCATTACACACAGAGCTATCTGAGGAGGAGTGGCTGATCTATGATATATAGCAATAAGTAGCCTGTTTTTTTGCTTATTTGTAGTATGGACAGAGGAAGGAGGACAAGGAGACCTGGTGGTGGAATGAGGAAGTACAGGAGAGTATACAGAGGAAGAGGCTGGTGAAGAAGAAGTGGGATTGTCAAAGAGATGAAAAAAGTAGACATGAGTATAAGGAGATGAGGCGCATGGCAAAGACAGAGGTGGCGAAGGCTAAGGATAAGGCATATGGAGAGTTGTATGAGAGATTGGACACTAAGGAGGGAGAAAAGGACCTGTAATGATTAGCTAAACAGAGGGACAGAGCTGGGAAAGATGTGCAGCAAGTAAGGGTGATAAAGGATAGTGAGGGAAAGGTACTCACAAGAGAGGAGAGTGTGTTGAGTAGATGGAAAGAGTATTTTGAGAGGCTGATGAATGAAGAGAATGAGAGAGAGAGAAGGTTGGATGATGTGGGGATAGTGAATCTGGAAGTGAAACAGATTAGCAAGGAGGAATTAAGGGCAGCTATGAAGAGGATGAAGAATGGAAAGGCTGTTGGCCCAGATGACATACCAATGGAAGCATGGAGGTGCTTAGGAGAAATGGCAGTGGAATTTCTAACTAGATTGTTTAATGAAATTTTGGAAAGTCAGAGGATGCCTGAGGAGTGGAGAAAAAGTGTTTTGGTACCTATCTTTAAGAATAAGGGTGATGTGCAGAGCTGCAGTAACTACAGAGGGATAAAACTGATTAGTCACAGCTTGAAGTTATGGGAAAGAGTAGTACAAGCTAGGTTAAGAAGGGAGGTGAAGATTAGTGATCAGCAGTATGGTTTCATGCCAGGAAAGAGCACTACAGATGCAATGTTTGCTCTGAGAGTGTTATTGGAGAAATACAGAGACGGTCAGAAGGAGTTGCATTGTGTCTTTGTAGACTTGGAGAAAGCATATGACAGGGTGCCTAGAGAAGAGTTGTGGTATTGTATGAGGAAGTCGGGAGTGGCAGAGAAGTATGTAGGAGTGATACAGGATATGTACGAGGGTAGTGTGACAGTGGTGAGGATTGCAGTGGGAGTGACAGATCCGTTTAAATTGGAGGTGGGATTACATCAAGGATCAGCAGTCCTTTCTTATTTGCAGTGGTGATGGACAGGTTGACAGATGAGATCAGACAGGAGGCCCCGTGGACTATGATGTTTGCAGATGACATTGTGATCTGTAGTGAGAGTAGGAATCAGGTTGAGGAGACTCTGGAGAGGTGGAGATATGCTCTAGAGAGCAGAGGAATGAAGGTCAGCAGGGCTAAGACAGAATATATGTGTGTAAATGAGAGGGAGGGTAGAGGAATGGTGAGGATGCAGGGAGTAGAGTTGGTAAAGGTGGATGAGTTTAAGTACTTGGGATCAACAGTTCAGAGTAATGGTGAATGTGGAAGAGAGGTGAAGAAGAGAGTACAGGCAGGGTGGAATGGGTGGAGAAGAGTGCCAGGAGTGATTTGTGACAGACGGGTACCAGTAAGAGTGAAAGGGAAGGTCTACAAGAGGGTAGTGAGACCAGCTATGTTATATGGGTTGGAGACAGTGGCATTGACAAAAAGACAGGAGTCAGAGCTGGATGTGGCAGAGTTAAAGATGTTAAGATTTGCACTCGGTGTGACTAGGATGGATAGGATTAGGAATCAGTATATTACAGGGTCAGCTCATGTTGGACAGTTTGGAGACAAAGCAAGAGAGATGAGATTGCGTTGGTTTAGACATGTGCTGAGGAGGGATGATGGGTATATTGGGAAAAAGATGCTAAGGATGGAGCTGCCAGGTAAGAGAAATACAGGAAGGCCTAAGATAAGGTTTTTGGATGTGGTGAGAGAGGACATGCATGCGGTTGGTGTGACAGAGCAAGATGCAGAGGATAGGAAGAAATGGAAAGAGATGATCCACTGTGGCGACCCCTAACGGGAAAAGCCAAAAGAGAATGATGATGATGATGATGTAGTAGTTATTGTGTATTTTAGATATTTATAGCAATTTTATTGTATACTGCATACTTGTACTGTTTTTCATAGCTATTGGCTCAATTGTGATAAACATTTCTGTAGTGTTTTCTCCCACCCACCTTTCCTATTGACATCTTGTCTTTATACCTGCTGGCCTTACAGTTGCCCACCCCTACTCTAAATTTGATCTTGGACACTCCTCCCAGTCTAGTGTCATTAGCTCATTCTACCTAATACAGAGAGAATTTCCATCTGTTCCTTCTTTCTCCCTTTCTAAAAAAATTGTCTGAATATCCTTGTGTTCTAACCTGTGCTTCTCAAACATTTTGGAAATATAGAGTATATTTTAGTGCATTTATTAAAACTGTATTTGCCTTAATATTGCTACAGCTCAAGTGCTCTAGGATGCACTGCATCTGAATTGTTTTAGTATGTTTTAGCTGCTTTTCTGTATATATAGACTTTTCTGTATATGTAGACTAGCTACTTATTCTACTGTATTACTGCCTCTTAAATCGGTTTTCAGTTGTGCACTTGCCTTGCTTCATTTAAAAAGTTTTAAATTGTTAATTTTGTAGATTTTTAATTGTGTTTACTGTTTATGGCTACACACTCAAGTGTGTTAGCCTTTTCTGTGTTTATTTAGTATATTATTGCATTATTTAGCCTGTTTTAACAAAAAAAAAAAAAACTATCTTGTTTGCTTGTTTCCCACCTTTCCTAGCTAGTATAGTCCAGATCCCAGGCTTTGCTGGTTTCAGGAATTTTTTTTCTGTGTTCAGCACTATCCAAACCTTGCTGTGGTAGAGGGAAGTCCTACTGCATACCAGTGGGAGTGGTGAGCATTGTACTGACACTAGAGGAGTGGTTTCCAGCTCTGAAATTGTAAGTTTAGCCATTTTGGGCTGATTTATATCAATTTCAACTTTCTGGCTTAAAAACTCGGGTGTTTGCACATTTTTCGCATCGTGCAGCTGGGCTACGGTTTAACTATTACAGGTGCCAGAAAGTCTGATCTTCAAATTCTCCCTTAGAACTAGCTGGTTTCTCAGTAGTAGCACTAAAATCTGAACCCCTGTGACTAGCACTTGCTCTACAACCTGCTGGAAAGCACTAGGAAGCCTTAAACTGATACAAGCACTCAATTCTCCTTGTTAATAAGGAGAAACTAATCGTAAGCATTAAACAGTCTATAATTGCAAAGTACCTTGCAAAGGTAAGGGAAAACAGCTCTTTTACTTTACAAAAAAGCACCTAAACAGGCATGTCCAAGGGTCAGCTTCCAGTGATTTCTCCTGTCCACCTGGTGAATCTGGGCATACTGGGGCAATGCAGCAACTGCCTCATGTACACAGACAGCCCTCTCCTCCTACTACTCAACACTACAACCTGCGAGAGATGCACTTACATAGCCAAACTGGAAGCAAAGCTCTCTCCAGCCAAGATTGTGCTAGACAGTCAAGAGGAGAAGGTTAATATCTGCACTACACTTCAAGCAACACATAGCCCTTCAAAACCCCCACCACCAACACCCACACATAGCAACACTAAACCCACATATGCAGAGGCCCTTAACATTAACCTGCCCAAGCAACAAGGACCTCCGAAGCTGAAACACAAAAAAACACCAGTCACAACCAAAGTGACACATAGCTCACAACACCAGTGTGCCACCCAACAATAGCCCCTAAGGCAAGACAATGTACCCAACACTTTAGTCATAGGTGACTCTATAGTCAGGCACACTGATGTCCCACTCACCAGGCTGAACAAGGAGGAAATTACAGTCAGCTGCCTGTCGGGTGCCAGGATCCGCCACATAACGCACTCACTCAAGTCACTCCACAACAAGTACAAATACGACTCTGTCATTGTCCATATTGGAGTGAATGACTTGAGGTGTACCTCTCTGGACTACATGAAAAGAGACATGGAAGAGCTCTCAGATCATGTGGCCCAGGCAGATATAACTCTAGCCCTGAGTAGCATTCTGCCTTCGCCCAGAATGATACCACAGTATAAGGACAAAATGATTGACTTCAACAATTGGCTAAGCTTCTGGTTTCATTCAAAGGGGATCCAGTATCTGTCTGCCTGAGATGACATAATCGACAAACCATGATGCTTTGCCAGAGATGGTCTGCACCTTTCACCCCTGGGATTCAGGTTACTGGCTAAAGCTCTCGCCACGCCCCATAGTTCCTTTTTAGGCAAGGTTCAAAGGACAAAACCACCACCGCAACAGATACAAGCATGCAAAATCTAAAGATAATGCTACTCAATCCTAGAAGTCTAAACCCCAAAATGCACTCTCTCGAGGCACTCCTAAAAATGGAGAACATCGATATCTGTGCAGTAAATGAGACCTGGTTCAAGGCTCCAAAGAGCACCCCTGCAATATCAGGCTACAACTCTTACCACACTTTTCAGCCAACAAACCAAGACCGAAACACTAAAGGTGGAGGAGTGTCCATATTCACCAAAGATATTCACACCTCCAGGCTTGTTGCCCAACACAATGCATCTGAAATTCTCCAAGTGCAACTAACACTAGGTAAGACTGCAATCCAAATTGTAGCTTACTACAGATCCTCCACCATGCCCCAAGATTCTCACTACACCTTTCTAAACATACTGGACAATATTAAGATAAAACCAAACACCCTAATACTGGGTGATTTCAACTACCCTGCCATTAACTGGGAAAACTACTCGGGTACCAACACCTTTTCTCAAATGATCTTGGAATTCATAAATTCCAACGCCCTGGATCAACTAATCGATTGTCCCACCAGGGGCTCCAATATCCTAGACCTGGTCATTACCAACATGGGAGATAGATGCTCCACACCAGTGGTCACCCCCTCATTGGTTAGGTCTGACCATAAGCCAATCAACCTTGACATCCACATCTCACCCCCACCCCCCCAGTAAGGAAACCTCCATAAAAAACTTTTCCAAAGCCAACTTCATGCTGCTCAAGTCAGAAGTGACAAACTTCATGACACCCATGCAGATGGGAACTGAAAGTTCAACTGCTGAATCCTACACTAAGGCACTGTGCGAGCACATCCACTCATGCATGAATCGTGCCATCCCAAATAGAACCAAGACACTGTCCTCCAAAAAAAGGAAGCCAATCTGGTGGTCCCCTGCCATAAACAAACTATACAACAGAAGAAAGAAACTGTTGCAGAAAAGAGAAAAATCCCAGGATGCAAAAAACTCCCTTACCAGACTCAGTAAGAATCTGAGATCCCTCATAAAATCCTCCAATGCTAGTTACGAAAATAAAATTGCCAAAATTTCCAAAGACACCCACAAGGCATTCTATAGTTATTTCAAGAATCTAAATGGCAATGCTCAGATATGCTCTGAGCTACAACAGAATGGCATTAAATATATTGATCCCAAGGATATTGCCAATATCCTGGCAGATCAATTTAGTGCAAACGTCACCCACCTCTCACCCCCTAAAGGGCCCATCTCAATACCAAAAGATTACCAAATTCTAGTAATCATGGCCACACAGGTAGAAACTGCACTCTCCAAAGCTAAGAATACAGCATCCATGGGACCAGATGACATCCCAGGCTGTGTACTACATGAACTACAAAATGAACCGGTACCTCACCTAATTGTCATGTTTAATCATAGCCTCATCTCAGGCTTCATGCCCACTGAGTGGTGCACAGCTACAGTTATCCCACTCCACAAGGGGGATCCATCTTGGATCTCGGGAACTACCGTCCCATCAGTCTGACAAGCCTGATCTGCAAAGGCATATAATGCATTATCATAGAACTTATAAACAAAGACATTGGCAACCTTCAAACACTGGACCCCACCCAGTTTGGGTTCGTGAAGGGCCGATCTTGTCTCCTGAACCTGATTGACTTCTAATCTGTCTCCAGAGCTGTGGATAAGGGTAAGGCAGTCCACACAGCCTACCTGGTCCTGGTCAAGGCCTTCGACACCATCTCCCACTCTGGAATCATAGATAAACTTACTAAGCTGGGTATAAATCCTTATGTCACTCGATGGTTTGCCAACTGGCTTACTAACAGAACCCAGGCTGTAAAAGTAGCTGACTCCAAATCCAGCTCCAGACAAGTGACAAGTGGAGTACCTCAGGGTTCAGTCCTGGGACCGCTCTTGTTTGGCATCTACTTCTGTGAAGAACAGGCCAACACTAAGGGACTCTGGCTAACAAAGTTCGCAGATGACTGCAAACTGGGAGCCATTATTGAATCCCCAAATGATGTGGATATTCTACAAAAAGGCCTTACAGAAACAGATGCTTGGTGCCAGAGCCATGGGCTCAAGCTTAATGCCAAGAAATGTATAGTTATCCCCTTTGGAAAAAAAACATGTACCCATGAATTACCACATAGGTGGCAATACACTGAACACTGAAAGTGTGATGAGAGATTTAGGGACACAGGTGGACAGTGGTCTCACCTTCAATAACCACATCACCACAACAGTCAGGAAATCCTTCTATGTGGCACACCTCATCACTAAGGGCTTTTCATCCAGGAAAAAAGGAGGTCATTGTCCCACTGTACTCATCCCTCATTAGACCCATTATAGAGTACAATGTCCCGTTTGGTATGTACCTCACAAGACATCTGCAACAGCTGGAAAGGCCGCAGAAATACCTCACTAAAGAATCACAGGCCTAAAGCAGATGCCCTATACTGACCATCTAAAAAGAACCCCAGCTATACTCTGTGGCATATCGTCTAGTCAGAGGTGATCTCTGCTTAACATACAAGGCCATGTCAAACCCTGAGCTGTTGGACATTCTCCACTTAAAGAAATCCCAATCCCTCAGAGCCACACGCTCCAGGGATCTAAACCTTGTCATCACAATGAACAAAACATGCAGGAGGGATAGGTTCCTGACCCAGAGACTCCCCAGACTCTGGAATAGACTGTCCATACATGTCAAGCAGAGCACCTCCTTGGCACTCTTCAAAAGAAACCTTGACAATTGGATGGGAGATAGGAAATTCACTCCAGGGATCACGTCAGTCACCCTGCTAGACAGGGGTCCAGGGAAGAAAATATTGCGGAAAGAAATATCCAGGGAATTGTTATGGCTAGGCTTGTATGGGCCCTAGGGCCCATAGCCTAGTACCAACCTATGAACCTATGAACCTATGAAAAAGAGAGAGAGAGAGAGAGAGAGAGAAAGAGAAAATTCTCACACTATGAAAATGTTAAAATGTCAAATAGCTACAACAGTAGTTTTCTCTCCTACTTAATGTTAGCATTGCTTTAAAGAGATTTATCACTCTGCTTCAACTGACTCAGGGCTAGATTAAAGTTCGTAAAATTGTTTTTTTTTTTTGCAAATCACGTTACAGCTTCAGGGAGCAAGGCACAGTAGAGAAACTTCTTTGCCCCAAGGAAAAAAACATTTAATCATGGATGCACTTAAGACATGGAAAATATCATGCTGAAAAAGCAGGTTTAAGACAGAGTGAACAAAGGTGTGGATTCAAGTGCTGGCTGATGCAAATGCAGCATGCATACCTTAGCACAGTGAAGAAGTGTTAATGATACAGCGTCCCATGCCTGCAATAAGGCTAGGCAGAACGCAATTGCTAACATTTCTATAAGTGGTGGGTCTTCCACTGTAGAAAGCTTAACACTTGATAAGGAATACCTGTTGTCTCTATGAAGGGAAGACAACGAGGCAGAGGATGAGGGCATAGGGGTTCATTTAAGATGGCATGGATACTGTCAGATTGGTACACCTTCAGCACCTACACACAGGTGGTACAGGAGGTCAGTGTTTCTATGCAGTTTATTATATTAAGGCATGTAGAGCTTAATACCATGAATGTGTGCATGTCAAACTGAAATGTTGTTTTCATCGGGTATTTCCTCATTATTAGTTGTAGCACTACAACAACACACAGCACTTGGTGTGTGTGGACGTCATTAACTCAGACGTATTAGAATTTCAGATGTTTAAACAGGATGGACTATTCAAATACTTATTTATTTAGTTTTCACAGGTGCAGCATCATAAACAATCACATGCTGTGGTGCGTCACATGAGGCTGATGTTGACAGCAGAATGGCTGCCGACATTGATGCATTATTCTCATATTCATGACACAGCCTGAAGACAGTAGCACACAGTCATAAAATATACTGTAAGGACTCGCTCCACACAAATATTTAGGTAACTCCATAGTCAGTGATGCAGACTCAGATAGTATGTCATGAGGAAATGTCATTACGGGGAGGGGGAAACATCAAATAATTCAACACCTCTTTGTTGAATACAGGCTGAACCGCTGTAGGAAAACAAAACAATGTCTGTGGTTCCATAACCACCTGTGCAGCCTGCATAGAAGGGTACCAGCTGAAGACATTAATCACAGAGACATGCAAACCATCGTCTGCACAGCAGAAAATGCATCATGAAATAATTCAGGCCCAGTGTGGTGTCAGGTACAGAGTAGCAGAGTGCTTCATGGTGTACAGGAGGAAATTATCCAGTAAACATGAATGATGAGACAAGGCAATGATGTTCCTCAAGTGGGTATGGCTGCTCACATGGCTTCCATTTCAGCCTCTCTCCACACTGTGGAGAAGATCCACCAAACACATATTGCTGATAGTGCTGAATATGGCTTAAGTATGTCCATATGTATGATAGATAAGTAGGCTGTTCTCCAACAGATTGATGTAGGCATGAATTTAGAATCAACCAGTAATAAGCCAGGTAGGTATTATCAAACTTCCACATTACTGGGTAGGACCTTTCAGTCAGTGATTAGGTCCTGCAGCACTATTCAGTCACATCAAGAGCTTTATCTGCATTGAGTACATCTCGTCACCAAGTTCACATGCAAGCAATTTTTCAAAATCTACCAGGTCACCCCAACACTTCCATTAGGAGACATTGTGTATGACAGTTTTCAAATCTGACACAGCTTTACATACTAATACATATCTCAACCAACAACATCACCAATAAACAGAAGAAAGAAGCACACTAAATAACCAATAAGTGACAACATTTGTACTTACTTGCATGCTAGAAAAATGTAAAATAAATAAATACATAAAAAATGAAGGAATAATGCCATATGCTGTAAAACAACAAAAAATTGTGATTGAAAAAATCATGACTGCAACAGCACTGAGATTTGCATTACTAAATGAAAGTAACTTCATTATCACAATTCAATTCTTTAGTGTGAATAATTACAGTACTTTACATTTCCTACAACTTTCTTACCCTCCCACCCTGCTCTTCTGTCACTGACCACTAAATACTGGACAAATTATGTCTATGACAATTTGAATGACAAAGTTTGAGTTTAATATATATTACCCTGCATAGCCTACAGGTAAAACTACATGAGCTAAGTATCATCTTTGTGACTTTATACAGGCACATAGTGAATGCTATGGCCCATACTTGTGAACTTCCACCTGAGCTGCCATGTACTATGCATGAGGCTAGGGAGGGGGCACCATGTTTCATCTATCAGCTGGCCACCTTCACTATCACTATCGAGAGAAAAAAATGGTAAAGGGAGCTGCATCGTCATGATTGTTCACTACTTGTAGCAGTTTCACACCAGAACAATGCACAATCATGTTATATAAAATGCAACAAACAATAAATATTCTATATGAAGCAGCAAGGTCATAGAGTCCAACATATGTGGACAGAGAACACCTTTCGACTCATCCAGCCAGCAGAAACAGGCTTTGAGCAGACTAAATACTTGCTCATCGTGTCATTAGTCATGATTCATATATGTATTGTATCACCTGGAAAATATAAAAGGGATGAGACATTTGAAGATGAGGTGGTTAGTTGATAAAACAGTTGCTACTATGTAGAGAAATAGCTAGGGGGAGCAAAGTCAATTATCATTTACTTACCAACTTACTCGACTGTGTGGAATCTTACCATGCAGGAACTGAAGGTAGAGTTAACTTGTGTGTCAGGATGCTGGGACAATATGCTGGTGACACTACCATAATGGAATGGTAACCATTCCTGCTGTGATACTTCTCCCCCCATGGTCTAGATATGGCTTTAAATGCCACATGGGGCACTCTGCCATACCAAGCACCTCAGAAAAGCCTACAATTCCATAGATGGTAAGCATAGGAACTAGATATGCTCATCCATGTGCTCATCCACATGGGCAAAAGTATATCAAGGAATTGATGTAGTATCCTTGAGGCAGAAGCCTGTGAAATACCCGGAATGCCCCCAGTCTGTCTCTGAATGGTCCCTGTGGTAAGTTTCGTTAGGACTGTTCATACCTCAGTGTCCACGGGTATAGGAAGGATACACATTCCTGCAGTTCCAGTTTGTGGGATACACAAGTTCACTAAAGCCTTTATAATCTCCCTCTCCACTCTATATTTGCCAAGCAATTACTGCTCTGCAAATCTGAACTATGTGAATTTGCCTATATATCTTCCTTCAAGGCTGAAAAAACTGCACTGTGGTACAACAGAAGACAGCATCTCAAAGCAGTCGACAGTGATACTGATAGCACATTTGAATATTCTTGATGATTGCAGAGTGACTGAAAACAATATAGCTTTTTTTTTAATAAGGCAAGTGCATACCACACACTTGAGTAGCAAATTACAACTTTGAATCACAAAAGGCAGGAATAAAGCATCATTTGCATAATTAAGTCACATCTTCTGTGCTCATTTCTCATTTACATCTCGTTATGTACTCATTTATCAATGAAGTTCTTTGTGAATTTTCCACCATTGCACAAGTGCAACTTATGTCTTGGAATAACATCTCACCTGCTCTTGTGTGTAACCAGTACATATATCCCCTGTGGACTTGTACAGTGACTGTAAATAGAATACAGACTTTGTTGTTAGATTAGGATATTCCCTTTACTTTGAAGTTCCTCAGTCTTGGAGTTAGTACATATAAGGAGCAGGGGGCTGTCTGGCACACAAACCCCCACATAGGCTGTGCAGGTTTGAAGCCCTATCTGCACAAAATTATCTAACGATAAAACAGTCAGTTTTGGTGTTCGGTCTTTTCAGTTACATTTGTTGTTGTCTTTTCACATTTGTTGGACTTAGATTTATATTCCTATAACAGGTACAGGTAGTGGTTCTTGTCCTAACCATCAGCATATTAGCCTGAAGCACTGCAGATGCTAGAAAAGAAAAAATATAATTTTTAGTTATGACTATTTTTTCTTGTATGCTTTGCTAATGTTGTTTTTGCATTACAAAAAAAGCATACTATAGTATCGCTATGGAACTGCACATGTTGCATGACTGACCAGTGAATGCTTATGTTATTCTTCATTTCCATTGCATATGTACAAGCCTGTTTTTGAAACTACAACTGATCTTACAATGTCCACAACTTAGGTGTAGCATCTTAACCCAAGAATACATTGCTTTTGAATCTGGAATCATCATAAATAATTTGAACAGTTATGTTAGAAGAAGGTCTTTGTGTGTGTGTGTGTGTGTGTGTGTGTGTGTGTGTGTGTGTGTGTGTGTGTGTGTGTGTGTGTGTGTGTGTGTGTGTGTAGTATATCGAAAATATTGAGCACACTGGATTATTGCATTACAACCAGCAGTGAAGGTTATCAGTTACTGTATCTCAAAAGGTATTGCATGTGATCTTTCTAAAATTGTTGATGACATATTTAATTAAATTAAACAATTTCTCATTGCTTTAAAATGTGTCACATTGAATAAATGTATATATTAGTTTACTTACTGGTACTGTTGTACACAGCTACATGCAAATGTTTCTGCAAGTATATGCTAAAGAGTATGGACTGTGGTTACCATGTAAAATGAGTTGTCTGTGGGACATTATTATTTCCTTAGCAGGAAGCACAAATAAGTTCTGCAACACAGGTGCAAATTGTTCTTGAAATTTTACTGTGCCTTGCATCAGAGGCTGAGAAACATAAAGAGTAGATTTATAATATTAATGACCCATACCAAGGTATGGAGTACGGAAAGTTTTTATTTCTGCAAGCTAATTCAAAGAATGCTGCTTATGGATTGCTGTCTTAACTGAAACTTGAACTTTGAGCAGAGCAAAAAAAAAAAAATATATATATATATATATATATATATATATATATATATATATATATAACTGCAGAAATTAAACCTATAGAAGGGATAGAAATGTACATCAATATTTCTAAGAACTTACCTAAACAAAGATTGCCACATAGAAGCCCTTCACAAGAATAACTTATCAGAGTGAAAAACAGGTATCGACAACTGGAACTATGTAAGTAGTTATCCAGAAAAAAAAAATTAAAAAGTCTGTAGTGAAGCAGCAGTTACCATTGTTCCCTCGCAAAGCTTAGTTCCCCAGTTAAGTCCCCAGCTGGGGTGTATTCTGTGTTGAGCACCCATGCACTCCCTATATCCATATGGGTCTTCGTCCATTGCACTGGCTCCTCCCTCTGCACAAGCATGCACATGTGAATCGGGTATCCTCCAAATTGCCTACAGATAAGCTTGCGGTATGTGAGTGAGCGTGTGTGCAGTTTTCAATGGACTGGTATTCTATCTAGAATTAGTGTCTCATTCTTATACGCACTGAGTGCTCAAACTCCCCATGACCCTGAAGCAGATCAGACAAAGCAGGTATAAATGAAGGAATACATGAATGAAGGAATCAGTGAATGAACCATTCAAGGAATGAATGAATGATGTGCATTCCCATATTCCAGCTCTGCTGTCATTTAAGAACATATAATCATGGAATCATTAGCAATTGCAACTGATCAGGACTTTTTGTAATTTGAGCTATGTTATCTATTCAAGGTAGAATACAGAACAGTTTCATACATTTTTGTTTAGATGTGTTTCTTGGTAACATGCTGAACTCTGCTGACACCACTTACCTCAAATTATTGTCTGTTTTGTAACCAAATGAAAGACTACACACATATGAAGTTTCCCCTTAAAAGAATAAATAGAAATAACATTAGAAAAAAATCAACTAAAGTTTGATTTCAAACTATTTTCATTCTTTCCTGTATCAATGGAGAACTACAGGGTGTTTGAGTCATTTTAGACATTAAGAGGTTTATAGGTTCATAGATGTTTACTCGGCTAATGACCACAAGAGCCTTTTTAAACCTAGCCATACATCCTGAATCTCTGACAAGTTCTGGTACCCTTGAAAAGTGTAAGCAGGGGCTGGGGAAATGAAACATTTACAGGCTGTCTGTGTCCATTAGAGACACATGTGCCAAACCAGGGATGAATTACATATTCCCTTTCCATTGTCCAAATTGCATTTGAATTGGGTTAGGGAGGAACTCTGCTTTACATGGATGGAGAGCCTGTTCCAGAGAAGGGATAGTCTCTGTCATACATATATGTCTCTCCAGCAGGTCCTATTTCTATCACATGCAAGGTTTAAGTCTTTAGAATGAGTAATTTTGGTGCTGTGTGTTTTGCGGATATGCAGGAGGTCCATCAGAGTGGGGTCAGACAATGCCCTGTATGTCAGACATAGATCACCCCTCAACAGCCTGTAGAAAACAGAATACAGGGATAGGGCCTTGAAGCAGTCTGCAAAGGACATGTCACTTATGCCCTACATTCATTTAGGGAGGAATATCTGTGGATGTTCCAGTTGTTGGATATGCCTGGTTAGGTACATACCAAAGAGGGCACTGTACTCAATGATAAGCCTAATGAATGCCGAATGCAGTGGAATAATGACTTCCTTGGACCTAGATGCCATACCTTTGATTATAAATTGCATAACAGAATGAGTTCTTCACTATTGTAGACATGTGATGGTCAAAGACTAGATGACTGTCTATGTGCGTCCCTAAGTCTTTGACTACTGGTTCATCTCTTAAGACTGTGTTGTCAATGGAGTGACTGATTTCCTGAAGGATACTATTATGCATTTCTTCACATTTAGTGTTAGTCCATGTCTCTGACACCAGTTGTTTGTCTGTGTCAGCCCTTCCTGGAGAACATTTGTGTCAGTGGGGGATTCAATGACAGCTCCTAATTTGCACTCATCTGCAGATTTAGTCTGCCAGAGGCCACTGACATTGTCCTTGACACCAGAGAAGTAAATACCAAACAGAAACTGTCCCACGACCAATCCCTGAGGGACTTTGCTTGTGATTGGCTTCTTTGTTCAGGTGGACTCTCCAATTCTATCCTTCTGGGTTCTGTCTATGAGCCAGCTATCTATCCACCGGGTGACATAAGGGTTTGTACCTAACCTCTTGAGTTTGTCAACAATGCCCAAATGGATATTGTGCCAAATGCTTTGGTCAGGTCAAGGTAAGCAGTGTGGATCATTTTGCCTTCATCCATTGCTTTGGTGACCTTCTCAAAGAAGTCTACCAGGCTGAATAGGCATGACCAACCCTTGATAAAATCAAATTGGGTTAAGTCCAGTATCTAGAGGTTTTCTTTCTCATTATTGATCATTTCCTTGATAATTCTTTCCATGGCTTTGCAGATGAGCCTGGTGAGGCTTATTGGTCTGTAGATTTCAGGGTCTGTAGATGGCCCACATTTGTACAGAGCGATGATTGTTGCTCTTCTCCATTAATGAGGTACAAAGTCTCTTTGGAGGCTGCAGTTAAATAGCAATTCCAGAGGTCCTGATAAGTCATATTTCATGCTATTAAAAGGCATTCTGGAATATTGTGTAGGCCCATTAATGCAGTGTTCTTGGCCTTAGAGAGAGAGCATTAAGAACCTGTTCCCTAGTCATTGCAGGGGGAGTTATATTTGATGGCGTTTCATAAGGAAAGCTTAAGGGGGATAGTGGTGTAAAGTTGGAACTGAATTTGTCAGCCGGTAGGTTTGCTATATCTTCTGGCGCAGTATAGATTGTTACATTAACAATGAGCTATGCATATGATTGTACATTTCCTTTGAGGTTGTGGACATAGCTAAAGAATGCATTGTGGTTGTCCTTAGCCTGGAAGGCCAAATTTGCCTCACATTTGGCTTTGGTAGACTTTATTTGTCCTCTGAGCTGTTTGTTTTGTTTGATGAGAGTACGTTTATCCTACAGGGTGATGCACATCCTAATTTTTGCTGTGATTTTCTTCCTTCTGTTATACAGCCTATTGATTTTGTGATTCCACCAGAGTGGCTTGTTTTTTGAGTTAGTTCTGTACTTCTTCCTGGTGGGTACAGCTGCATCTATGGAGCTATTAACATGCTTCTATAGGGTTTCTTTGAACAGCTGCATATAGGCAACAGTGTTCTCAGAGTTTATGGGGGCTTGAAATTTTGCCAGGTTATCATTTAATAGTAGGACGTTAGCCTTAGAGTAGTTCCTGAATATTACAGGGTTAGCTGGGGTTTCAGATTTTATTTTTATTTCAAAGGAGACCATTTTTGGTCTGACTTTAGCAGAGAAGACATTGCACTAGGGGTTGTACAGTACTCTCCCATATTAGTAAGGACCAGATCCAATATGTTTGCACCCCAAGTTGGTGTATTGACAATCTAGTCCAGAGAGTTTGCGTTTACAAAATCCAGGAATCTCTGTGACTGTACGCTTGTTGTTGTATATGATTCCCAGTTAATAGTGGGGTAATTAAAGTTGCCCATGAATATGGTATTGGATTGAATGATGAGTGTTTCCAATAAGTTTAAATACATGATATGGGTTTCCTGAGTCACAGAGTGGGAATTATAACTTACAAGAAAATGGGTTTGGATTTATCCTGTGGTGAATTGATATTGGAGAAGCTTAAGTGCATTGTCTTGTTTGACCAGCCTTGAAGTATATTTATTTTTAATGTAAATTTGTACACCCTCATCTTATTCCCTGTCTGCATAGTAGCTGGTCTGAATGTGTGGGAAGCATTATATCCTAGCACTGTCAGTGTGCTCTCCATGGCTTTATACAATGTCTTAGCCAAACAGACATCAGCATTTTCTAGGGAGTGGAGTTTCTTTATTTAGACTCCTAGCATTGAGCAGTAACACCTTTGATTTCCTTGCTATTTGCTATGTTGGAAGTATTTTCAGTTTGGCATTGCCTAAAAAAGGCACTAAGGGAAAGGACAATGTTTACCTAATATTCAAAAGCCTATAGGAGAGAAGTGCTGACCATCCCTGGTAAAGCAGTGTGGTCTGCTGACCATCTCCTTCCATGCTAACAAATATTGCATCCCCTTAGAATGACACAAGAAACTAAACCAATTATTAAAGTCAATCATCTTTTATTCATATTGTGTCATCTTCCTTGGAGAAGGTAAAATGCTGCTCAGTGTTAGGCTCTTACCAGCTTTGGACACATATTCCAAGAGCTTCATGATGTCTCTCTTTATTTAGTTTAGGGAGGTACATCTCACGTCATTTACACCCACATGGACTATGACTGAGTCACACTGGTAATTGTGGTCCAATGACCAGAGTGCGTGTGTAATGTGGTGGACCCTGGCCCCTGATAACCAACTGAACATGACTGTCTCCTTACTCAGCCTGGTGAGAGGGACATCAGTCTGTCACAGAATGAAGTCACTGATGACCAGAATTTTGGATTGTGTGGTGGCTTGCTTTATGGGTTTAGAAGTAGAGGCTCCATGAGATGTGTTTGTATGTGTTGATGTGGGTATTGTTCTGAAAGAGTGCATTCAGGTCTGCTGAGGGTATTTGCTATGTGCACTTCATCTAGGAGGTCTTTGGGGTTTTAGAAGGTTACTTTTAAGTGACTCAGCATATGTGGGCCTATGTGTCTGCTTTGAATAGTGAGTGATGGGTGCAAAGTATGTAATACTGACAACCTTATTGACAGTAGGAGTGCTTTTATGTGATAGCTTTGCCTCCAGTGACATTCTGTAAATATATCTCTCACATACCATATCAGTTTGTTTGAGAAATAAGTGGTTGTCTCTAAGCATGAAGCAATTTCTGCATTGCCTCAGGATGCCCATTTCCAACAAGTTGTCAATGGCGATAGTTGGAAAGTTTGTATCCATGGCACCAGACCCTTTTTTTAATTAGGCAGTTGGAATAAGAACATAAAGCAATGTCAGGAGTATCTGGTGTGTAAGTCTTGTGGTAGTGTGCAACTAAGTATAGGTGAAATGTCAATGGTGCATTTACAGGAAAAATGTCAACTCAAGGTGTCTGCATCTATGAGGAGCACTGCCAAACACTTGAGGGGAAACTAATAGGTAGACCCTGATGATTTATGGATGAAGTATTTAGGTAGATATTCTGAAGTTAGAAAAAAATCAATCAGTACTTACTGAAAATAAAGAATTAGCTTTCCAAACATTATGAAAAGAGGGGAGCTGCCTGAATGGCTACTGCCTGGCTACTACTAGTGCTGGTCTTACCACAGCTTTACTCTGCAGGGATACAATGCTCCTTTGCTTCTTCTCACACCAGAAGCAAAACAGAAGAACCAATTCCAAAGTGAGAAGCAAGCCACAGACTGATTGGTGATCCTCAGTCATGTCCCAGATGATGCAAGGGTCTATAGCATTGTTGTAGCCTTTTTCCTGGTAGATGCCTTGAATAGCAACCAGACCAGTCCAGTCAGGAAGGTCAAACAATGACATTCACTGCCCAACCAAAAACTGTCAGGAATCAATGAACTCTGCTCCTTCTGTCACCAGGAGCAAAACAGAAGCACTAATCATAAGGTGACTACTGAGAGGCAGAAAGTGGAGTCTCCAGATAATTACTGGTGTTGGAGTAGATGTTGCAGATTTTAAAGGTAAGATGGAAAAAATGACTTAATTTCCTAAGAGCTGTAGTTTGCACTAGGTAGTTAGATATGAATGAGGGGGTGCCTTAAGCTTTAGCCGTCTCAGTGGAGAGCCACTAATTTTAAAAGAGCAAGATAGATTGGAAGGGGGTGGGCAGTTCATATTCCGGTTCTATAGAATACAGTGGGATGACCAATATATGTAAATAGTTGAAGGGGAGTGATTTCACAAAATGTTAATTTTGTGCTTACTCACAATAACCAATGAAGGAGAAGAAGGAAGGAGGGAAGGAGATGTGTGGTCAAATTAACATGAGGGGCAAACAACTAGAAAGACAGCTGAGTTTAAAACAAAACAGCACCGGGGAGTGATGGCGGGAAAAACATAATTTTTGGTGACCCAAAAGAGAAACAGCTGTGGTCTCTTTCCTAGTTTAAATATGCAATTAAAAGCACAATACAAGTAAAACACAGTCTGAAGAAAATAAATCACAATATACAAAATAGAAGAAGGCAATGAAACAATACAGAAAACAAGAAAGCAAAAAAAAAATAATAACCTTTCCCACACAGCGAGTTGTTGCAGAGTTTGGGTGTGCTTTTCCAGTAACTCCACTCTTTTACAGAACAGTTTCATAGTAAAACAACTACTCACAAATGTCCACTTGCTAAAAATATTACAAGGGATAAGCTAGTACTTAGTGGAACATGGACCATACGTTTGTGCTTACAGTGTATGCTTGCAGTATATGTTGAAGGCTATTCACATTCTACAGGCGATGTGCATGCAGTCCTTTAATGAATATATTTATTTTTATTTGATGACTAGGGGAAGTTTTCAGCAGAGGTCAAGGGGGAAATGCTCCATAGACGCAATATAATGTCTACAAGTTAAAATGCAAATTAACACAGACAATTAAACATTAGTGTCATCTGTAACAGTGCAGTATTAGAATTGTTTCACGTTATACAAAAGAATATTAAAAGTATACATTGTCTCTAGTACAATTACAATATCATGTTGAATGGATTATATCGCATAAAGCATTTGAGGTAGAACAGCTATAAATATAGATATGCCTGCATAGACATAAATGTCTGCATTAAAGTGGAAGTTAGACAAGTTATGTTTTCCTTCCGTAAATATAGCTCTTCCATTATATCAGAAATGTCCATTTTATAAATAAAGTCGGAGAAGAGATATTTTTTGATGTGAATGGTGATTCCTCTCCAATCTATGATATTGTAAACTGGCAAATGTACAACAATGGATCAAACAGATATATAAATGTTGGAAAAGTTGAGCCAAATCCACTTAAGGGACAGACAGTACTCATTAATGAGAAGGCTATTTCATGGGGAAATTTCAGAGAGGTGAGTTTTTTTTTTTTTTTTTTGAAAAACAAGTAAAAAAATGAAACCTTGTGCATGTTTGTAAGAGGGCTACAATTTGAAATGTCAGACAGCATATAGATTTAAAAGAGATGATACTAAGTCAAAGTGTTCTTAAAAAAGAAGAGGCAAGTAAGTTTGCATCTTTCTATTTCCTTTTCCCTTCATTGCACAGCTTTTATAATGTGTGGCCTTGTATTAATTGAATAGCCAAGACTGATGCTGTAGATTTTTCAATTAATTATCAAGTTACCGATGAAATACAAACTTAAACTATTTAATAGTTTCCAAATAAAAGCCTGTGAATCATTTCTAAGGATAGAACATTTATATGATGAAGAAACAGATTACGCATCACATAAAATTCAGGGATCTTACAGCTTATAAACTCTTTTGTGAAATGAGATAGAAAGAGATGACATAAACTTTGGAGCAGCATATTTGAATATAATGGGTGGACAAGACTTCATCCAACTTGTTTAGGATTGTAGATAAGTCTGTGGGATATCTCGGCTGCTTAACACCAAAAGGTCTGAGGTTATGCTGGCTGGGGCAAGAATCCCCATAGGGTCATATGTAGTGAAAGGGCTGGGGTTCTACAAATAAAAACACTGGAAGAATTAGTTACACTAGTCATAATGGAGCCATTTCAGACACAGTGATTGCCAACAGGAAGAACAGATATCAAATATATATAAACAGTTTAGAGCATCCTCTCAATTTCTGTGTGTTTGGGAGCTGGGAAATCAGAGTATCCAGAGAAAAGTCAAGCAGTCATGATCAAAATATGCAGTCTGAACCAACAATAGCCTGAGGCCAGGGCTGAACCCTGGAGTTGTGACATGGTGTCCAACTGAAACACTGTACTACTCCTAAATCTAGTATGTTTGAATACTTACCATTGTAGCCCAGTAGGGGTGAAAGGCAGACATTTTCTTTTTGTACTCACAGCCTTATATTGATGCCCTCACCTCATGTACTGCCCCTACAATTAGGCTTATTTGTAAACACACTGTGTACACACCTTTGTTGTATGTTGGCATTAATTTAGGCTGCGACAGTTTATGGCCTCAACAAATCATGCTTTCTTTTGAATGTTGCTTAGAAAAAAATGTGCTCACTTAAGTACACTCCGTATGTCTAGTTACACTCTTGCAGCCTAGGTGCAATGCTGTCAACCATGATTTCCAGGCAGTGTGAGGTAATTTTTCTGCCACTCAGGGCCTTTATGATACTAAATGATAACTTTTATATAATATATTAGAGGTCATACCTATTGAAATATATGATACTATTGGTATAAAATACAAGAGACCTTAAAAAGTGGGAGTGCCCAGTATATTGCACTTTGAAACACTGAATGCAGATTGTCAATTTTGAACAGCTATAGCCTGATGAAAAAAGGAATGTGAGCATGCAATATGACACAGAGAAGAACATAGGATCCTGTGGAATAATGCACATGTGAATTTGTATGCATGCATATGTCTTTTGGAGAGTCCGATAAAACAGTAGATGAGTGTACTGATGTATAATGTTGTATACAGATGAAATCTTTATAGATATCCCATTAAAATACTTGTTAACATTGTACACTTTAGTGATTACAGTTGACAAGGGAACTAGCTTCTTAACTGTAGATATTAGCAACACAGGAACATAGGAAGAATCCTGGCCAAGTGATCAGAGGAACCATCACAAGCCTAGTCATATATACCTTTAAGCAGACACACATAAAAGCGTGACACCTTTCTGAGCAATTAATTTTTCTTACCTCCCAACTCAAGGGAGGACATTCATGATAAACCCAGCGTAAACTTGAGTATACTTTTTAAATCATCAAGTCTAGCCTAAAAGGTAGGAAAAAGTATCACTTTGTTTGACGTGGAGTGATAACTTATTCCACAGCTGGGAATACATTAGTTAGGAACCTATCTCTCCAGTAAGTTTTTGTTTATTTGTTGATGTAGATTTAGGTCACTAATATGAGTATTTGTAGTGCCACTTATTTTGTGTGAAAATAGAGGTCAAATAGGATTGGGTCTTTTGTAATTCAAAAATGAGACATGAGTCCTCTCAGAACAGCCTGCATTCTACTGAGTATAAAGGCTTATTTCATAGCCATGGACTAAAACTAAATGCCAAAAGATGTATAATAGTACCCTTCAAGAAGTAATCCACCCATCGTAACTATCATATTGAAAACACACCCCTAAGAGCTGACACAGTAGTCAGGGATTCTGGGGCACATATAGACAGTAATCTAGCCTTTGATCATCACATGTCTACAGCAGTTAGGAAATCAGTCTATGCTTAGCAACTTATAAACAAATGTATGGCATCTAGGTCCAATGAGGTCATTGCTCCACTATATTCAGCATTCATCAGATCAGTCATTGAGTAGAATCCCCCCACTGGTATGTACCTAACCAGGCACATCCAACAATTGAAGCATCCACAGAGCTTTCTCCGTAAAGAATTCAGGGTGTAAGCAACATGTTCTGTGCAGACCATCTCAATGCCCTATCCCCGCATTCTATCACTTATAGGCTGTTGAGGGGAGATCTATGGGTGATATACAAGACATTGCCAGATGCGACCCTGATGGACCACCAGCATATCTGCAAAACAAATAGCATCAGAATTACCTGTTCTAAAAACTTAAACCTTGTAATCCAACAGGCAATGCAGCAGTTTGCATTGTGTTTTTTTTTTTAATAATTTCAGCAAGGTTGATAGTATCAAAAAGGACTTGGCCAAGTCAAGATAAGTAGTGCACATACAGTGGCAGTGTAAACCTTGGCTTGAGATGATTGTCACAGCAGAAGTGACACCCTAACCCCATGTGCAAATGGGAAAAGGGGTTGAGGATGGATGGATACAGTGACCACTATTTGCAGCTTCTGCAACTTTTTCAAAGAATTTACTAGGCTCAAGAGACAGGGCCTGCCGTTTCTAAAACCAAGCTGCGGACCTGTCCTTTCTAAAACCAAAGTGAGTGGAGTTTAGATCAGTTAAGTTGCCTATATGTGTATAAATAAGTTCTGCTATGATATATTTTATGGCTCTGCATATAAGGCTGGTAAGACGGATAGGCCTTGAATTAGCTGTGCATGTAGAGGAATTACTCATGAGTAGGAGAACCATCATGGCTGTTCTCCAGGCATCAGGCACAAATCTTGGGATTAGGCTAAGGTTAAACAGTTTAAGTAGAGACTTGCATGGTACATACTTGGCAAAGTTGAGAAGGCAGCATGGAATTTATTGGGCCTCACAGAGATATTGTTTTTAGCCTTGGGTAGGGATTGTAAGATTTTCTCCAAGACTTATTCCAAGGTGATTTAAGGATCACTAAATTTTCACAGATAGTTTGGGCAAAAATGTTGGTAAGTAGGATAAGGTTAAAACTAAAACTTTGTCTGCTAATATATGAAATTATATTTGTGATAGGAATATGTGATATTATTATGATGAGCTTAGTACATTGTTGGACAACATTCATTCATTTTCTGCCATTACAGAAGAAAGATTTGTAGTTTTCTTTGGTATCACTAGTGCCCTTAAGTTTATACTTTACAATGCATTTTCTAATTGTGCTCTTAAGTTTGTTACTGGCATTTTTCAGTGTGGTCTTGAGGTACAGGGATGGGGATTTCTTACCCCCATTCATTATTTTTCTTCTTTTGCTGTGTAGTTTACTAATAAGGGAGTTCTGCCAGAGGAGAATGTACCTGAATTTACCTTTATATTTAGCTTGGACTAGTATAGACTTTTCTATACAATGGTACTGGTTAAAACTATAGGTGAATGCAGGAACCCTTTTCACTGGGTCCTTTTGTGTGGCATCTTTAGTAACTTTGCATAGTTCGTGTCCTGTAGAAGTCAACAAAGATGCTCTCATCCAGGGGTAGATTGATAACATTAAGACTGACAAAATCGTATTGATTTTTTGTCTGCTTTAACCAGGAATGAGGAGATGTGAGGATCAGACAAGCTACCATAATGATTGTGACTTTCACCTGTTGTGCATAAGGTACAAAGTTTGATTCTGACCTCCAACCAATGCTTGTATGGAATTTGCATGTTCTACCTGTGTCTCTGTGAGGTTTCTCCCACCTCCCAAAAACATGCTAAGTGTTCCCATCTCAAACTCTCCCAAGAATGGAGCTGTGGGCAGCAGCTACACAGACTCTAGATGGTGCACTGTAGGGAGAAGAGTTGTATATACCAACCACTTTGGGCATCTACTGTGGTGTGCAGTATCCTCAAGACAGGAAAACATGGATCACAAACTGCACACTGTGACAGGTCTATCCATGCAATGGTGCAAAATATAGTTCTAGGTAATTCAGTCATGTTGAGTAATGTTGCCAAAAATGGGCATGTGTATTTGCTAATGATAATTGTGTTGAGAACATGGCCTACTCCAACCTACAGCAGAGACCCATGCTAATGGTGAGAGGGGTGTTTGTGCCCCTATTTGCCAGTGTGTGCCTGCCGTAAAGCCAAGTACCCTGGGTCAATAAACTACTGGCTTACTGGTGTCCAGTTATCCAGACTGGGTTACATTGGATAGTTCTGTTGAGTGAAGCTGGGTGTAAAACCAATCAACCAATCAAATATGAACTAAGAATTGCTACACTCAAGGTAGGTTCACTGATAAGATGCAGCTTGGAAGTGGATGACATGCTGGTAAGGAAGAAGCTGGACATCTCATGTATCCAGGAGACAAAACAAAGCCAGTTGGCTTGGGATCCAGAGTCTACTACTCAAAAGGAGGACAGACTAGAAATGGTGTGGGAAATGTGATCAGGTTGCAAGGCAAAGACAGAAAGATAAAGAAAATACTCAGACACCCTTCGTAAAAGATGCCAGCAACAACCTGCTCACCAGTTCACAGATCAGCAAAGGCAGATGGAGGAATACTTCCAGCAGCTTCTGAATGAAGAAAATTCCACAGAAGCTGTACTGCCACAGACATATCCTATGATGAGAGCAGTGGAGGAACCCACCACACAAGAAGTAAGAGCAGCAGTAAGGAAAATGAAGACAGAGAAAGCAATGGGCTCAGGTGATTTCAAAAGCAAATACGATAAAGATAGTTGGTGAGATAGGGGAGAGAGATGGCTCCTGAGGGCCCTCAAAATAGTATGGAGAGAAAGTCGTATTCCAGATGATTGAGGAATAAGCAAACTTTTGCCAGTGTTCAATAACAAAAGGGGACATTCAGGAATGTGAGCAGTACAAAGGTATCAAATTCCTATCACACTGCATGGAAGGTCTGGAGAGGGTGACTGATAAACAAACATGCAGATTAGTACAAAGTAAGATTGGAGGTGAACAGCTCAGATTCAGGTCAGGGTGCAGCACAACTGGCCCAATGTTTGCAGTGAGACAGATACTTGAGAAGATCTAGAGATGAGTAAAGAGTCCAACTGGACATTCCTAGACTTGGAGAAATAATATGACAATGTCCCAACAAAGCTGATTTGGGTACTAATGTGGTGGGTTGAAGTCCCATCAGCATTGCTAGAATTAGTGCAGGCTAAGTATAAATCAATGTTTAGGTAATTGATGACCGCTAGCAAGTAGGTATTTGGTTTGATATTTAACCCCTCAATGGTGTTAAGGCAATTCTCATGATCATTGGCGGACAGTGATAGGGATCTGTAGCTAACAGTGAAGTAACAGACCAGATGGAAGTTCTGTGGACCAGCACTATTTCTATAACTTTAATATCTGAAGATTCCATAGGTCATAACTTCCCAGTGTTGCATACTTATTTGCATGGGTACATGGATGTATATACATGCTTGGAGGTAGAAACTCAAAGGATATTTCTAGCTTCTCTTGTATACTTATTTATTTATCCATTGTTGACTGTTAGTCTCACTAGGCTGATAGCCCCTTTCCAGGGGAGACCTCAGGCGGTATTAACAATATTAGGTGAAATGTGGCCAAGGCATTGAGAACCTCGCCTACTTGTTAGGAGAGTGTTTGCTCCATTCCTAGTACAGTGGTGGACGAGAGAACAGTACTCAAGGAGATCCAAGATGGTGGATAGCACAGAGATGAATGCTGGTGAAATGTTTGAAGCCCTGCAATATTCTGAGGAATTGTTTCAGAAAAAAATGTTGTTTTCATTGGAAGCAAGCATTCAAAAGAATAATGGATTTATTTTAACACTCCAGTTGGGAGGGTTGTGGGATAATATTTTGGGTGAATTGTTGGTACAGGTGAGCCAGAGAGTGGAAAAGATGCTTCATTGAGTGAAATTGAGGACAAAATCTAAGGAATCAGAAGCCAGTTTGAAAGAAGATTGCCAGTAAAAAATCATATGCTAAGACTGCTAATGAAACTGCAGGGAAAGCAATAAGAGGTGATCAGAGGAAAAGAAATGTTAACAATCAAAGGAAATTTATGATGAGAATTCATAACATAGAAGTTAAAGAAATGAACAGATATGACATTTGGAATAATTTTATGGTCCCATTGAGATTAAAGGATCATGAGGTAAGAGCTTTTAGTATTATTCATAAACAGACATTTTGTAACATTATTTTTGAGACTGGTTCTGTTCTGGAATGTTTTTTGGGGCATATGAGAATAAAAAGGACTGCAACCCTTGGAGTTCTTAAGAGGGTAAAACATTTTGCAGAGAAACAAAACAAAAAAAGAAAATACATTTTCAATTTTGAACTGAAGTGAAAAACAGACTTTAAAGAGACATTTAAGCAAACTTTGTAAAGATGTCATAGACATTAGCAATGTCTATGGTAATAGAGAATTATAGACTGGTAGATAGGAGTGCCATATTGTTCTGAAAATGGAGAAAGAAAAATAATTTATGTCCCTAATATGATAAATATAGAGGGCAAGAAAGGTGCTGTAAATATTGGGGACAACTAAAACATGTTTTTATTTTCCTGTGGAAAAGATGATCATTTGATAAGTAACTGTGATAAGAAGAAATATTTATGGGGAAACAGGTCATGATGCAAAAAGTGTGAATTGAAATGTTATAACGGTAACAAAATTGGGCATTTATAGATAGATTGTAATCTAGGTAAGAAAGAATGAAAAAGAGGAAAATAAAAGTGAGGATAGCATACAAATATAAGGAACAGTCTCAACAAAAGATTAAAAGGATGCAGAGAAGCAAGATCAGAGTAAAAAGTAAAAATAAAGACAATATTGGTTGTATTGGTCGTATTTTAGAAGTTGGTGTTTTTCCACCATGGATATGGATGGTTCCAGCAGGAGCAGTATTGCTAGCTTTTCTTTGTCTTGTTTTGTTTAAGAGAGGGAAATAAAATTTTTGCAATCAAGCCCTTGGAGTCCTCCTGAGGAAAATGGCTCATATGGGTGATTTGAGCAGCTGGAAAGGCTCTTATCTGAAGAAGTAAGTTTGTTTTATGACACCAAGCTGTTGGAGATATACCTGAGTTTAAGTATCACTCCTAGGGGGTTACGGGTTGATCACTTGCTAGCTGGAGAATTTGGGGAAGATGGACAGGACTTGTTTGATGAATGGAAACAGGTTTCCCTTGAATGTACTCTGAGGTGGCTTAAAATTTTGGTTAAACGTAATCTTAGAACCATGGATAGATTACGTAATAACATTTCTTCTTTGGAAGAATCCCTGAAAAAGGACTTTTCTGCAGCCACCTGTGGTGTTAGAATGAAAGAAATCAAACATAGAGTGGATAAAATGGAGAATGAAACCATTCTTAGAAAGAAAAAGAAATTAACTCGTGATATGAATGATTTTCAGTTGGGTCAGATTTACCAGTGGCAATGTAAACCTCGCTGGAGTCGGACTAAAAAGAGACAGTATAACAACCGGCGCATAGGTCACTATTCATCAGTTTCTTCAGGTGAATTTTCTTCAAAAAAGAGTGTATCTTTTGAGAGCCACCCTGGGGAAAGCTCACCTGATTGAATTGACCCAATCAGGACAACAGCAGAGGTTCCATGAGGGAACAAACAGAAGAAGAAATAGATCTAAGCAAAAGGGAAGGCATAACAAGTGACTTTAATGGTCTACATGTCTGCGAGCATGGCAGTTTGAATATCATCAATTTATTGGACTTAAGATTATCTTTTGATGCAGAAAAGGTACTGTTAAACAGCGTTAAATTTGTGCCAACCAAAATACCTTCTTTGGCTAGTATTTTTATTGATGCTAATAGATTCTGTCGCAAATTGCATCTTAGTGTATTTTTCTTATAAAAGAAAAAATGATTATGATAACAGCTTTATACCAACTGTTAGCGATGATGATCCGTTGTTAAATGCGTCCCTGTATGAATGTGATGAAATTTTATTTGATATTGATGTCATTATGGCAATAAAGTTTTTGGTGATAATGAGGATGGATTTAATACTGAATATGGTTGTTTTAAAGTGCCTGCACTTCCATTTTCTTCTGGTATTTCTTCCACCTAAGTCATGCCAGTTGATTTGTAATTTTGAAAAATTATTATATCACAACATTGAGAGGGAATTTAAGAGCTTTAGATGTCTGAAATTTAATTTAAGCAGACAGGAATGGCAGGTGTTAAAGGAACCTCGAGTTCAAGCAAACAAAATGGTATTTAAAGAAGCTGATAAGGGAGGAAACTGGGTAATAATGAGTAGAACTCATTATAATAAGATGGCGAATGATTTAGTGGCACAGGTGAAGGATTATACTTGTCTATCTGTGAACACAGTGAAAAGCTTCAATAGGTTATTATTGGAACTCTAGGAGAAGGGGGAAAGGTTATGTTTTTTAGCAGGTTTGGATGTAAAAGAGTTATACATACCTAATCCTCATGATCCAATATTTTTTGCCATTCCTAAGATTCATAAGGATAGGCAGGGAAGACACATTGTCTCAGATGGGGAGGTCTTTTATGTATAATGTGGGCATATTTTGGATTCTCTGTTAAAACAACATGTATTCAAAGTCTCTTCTCATATAAAGAATGGTCAGGATTTGTGCAGCTGTATTAAGGGTATTAAATGGCAAAAGGACTACTTCTGAGTCAGCATGGATGTAGTGGCCCTTTATACCAATATACTTATCCATGCTAGTGTCTTGAAGCTGTGGGTAGGATTCTTGGTGAGGACCCACATTCTTCTTATATTTTGGAACTACTGGAGTTTTGCTTTTCTCATAATTACTTTGTTCTCGATGGCAAAGTGTACTTACAAAAGAGGGGTACAGCTATGGGAGTGGCATATGCTCCATCATATGCCATTTTACACATGGGTGATTTTGAAAAGCAATTTATGTATTTGAGTTTTTAAGAGCAGGGTGGTTGTTTATAAATGGTTTACAGATGATCTACTCATTATTTGTAAGAGCTTAGTGGATGACTTCAAAGCATTTTTTGAGAAGTTGAACTCCAACCTTCATGGGTTAAAATATAATTATTATTTAGATATGAAGACCATTAATTTTTTGGATTTAAGTTTCTTTGTGGATGATGAAATGAAAGTTCAGTATAAACCCTTCTGGAAACCAACTGCAGCTAATAACTTTTTGCATGCTTCTAACATGCATCCCTCCCATTTTATGGACCCCCTACCTTATGGGGAGTTCAAATGTATTTTAACACTTCCCAAGACTTGTTAAAGGGGAGTTTTATAGATGTAGTGGAACAAAGGTTATTAAACAGAAGTTATGCATGGGAGAATTTAAAATCTGCAAGGAATAGGGTTACCAAAGGGGATAGAAAGGTTAATGTACATCAGGTTAATGTTCATAGGCATGAGTGGGCTCATGAAGAAGACAAAGAAAAATATTTTATATTATGAAGTATAGTCCTTTTTTTGATAGAACAGTGCGCATTGTAAGGGAACTATGGCCTTTGATTAGTCATGATGGTTTTCTGGGTATTATTTTCCTAGAAGGGTGACCTTTTTTATGGTTGATTTCACAATCTTAAAGAATTATTAAATAATCATATTTCCTATGGGGGGATTAGTTCAAGACATGAAGCTTTTCCCTGTGATATCTGTAACCTTTGTCCAAAAATTAATAATTTATCAGATACCATTATCAATGGTAGGAAATATCAGACTACTGGAAAAGTTCATTGTAAGTCTTGTAGGGTAGTGTACATTTTGGGATGTGGATGTGAGAAAACATGTTGGTAAATATGGCAGACTAAAAGGATGGCAAAAACAAGAATAAGAGAACATCTTTTGGATATAGAAAAAGAGAGAGACCAGTTGCCCAGCATTTTTCTTCTGCACATGGGGGGATGGATCTACTTTATTTTCCAGTGTCCTGGCCAAAGTTGATGGGTTGAGAGGTGATTTTCACTCTAAATTTAATTTTCTAGAGACTACATTCATTTTCAGTTATGGTACCCTACACCCTGGGGGGTTAAATCAGGAGGCTCTTAAGAATTTCTAGGAATATGATTTTTATTTTATGAAATAGTATATATTATTTATGTATACGTATTTATATAAATTTAACTGGTACATATTGTGAACTGTTATGCTTGTAGAATTGTGTAGGCAAAACTTTTTGTATTTTTTGTACTTTTCTACTGCTTTTTCTTTTTTCACTGCTGTTTCTTTCTTGCAGTTGTTGATAGGGTCATTTGAATCAGGTTGTGTTACCAAGGTATTTGATTAATATGTTAATTGATATATTTAATTGTTTATTATTCTATTGTGCATGATATTTAAGGTGCTGGATTTTGTGTAAGAATTATCCCTTGAAGTCGAAAGGCTGCGGTACCAGGAATAATGTGTTACCTGGTGGTTCATCTTCTTCATCTTGTGTGTTATTTATTTATTTATTTGACATTTGTTTTCAAGGCTAGTCCATTGGTCCACAAGAACCCATTTTCAATGGAGTCCTGGGGAGAAAAGCTCCAGATAAATACAAATACATTTACATAATACAGAAAGTATGAATTTGTTGTATACACTAAAGTTAAACATTTCAGTGTTAGAAAAGAACAGATCATATACATTGCAGTGTAAGTCAAAGACAAATTATAAACATTACAGTATAAGTAAAGAACAAATCCAAGAAATGTTGAAATTACAAATATTGCATAGATTAAGTAAGTAGAAAAGGAAAATAAAATAAAAAGTTTTTTTTTTTTAAGTTACCTTGGTTACATTTGGTCGTTGCTCATTTATATCACTAGTGATGATGAACTAAAGGAGGCAGGGGTAGGTAAAGCGGGTATGAAAATTTGACAAAAAAGTGTAATTAGAATTAGGTAGGATATGAGCATGAGCATTTCCATTGTGAAGTAAGGTGTGAGTGCAGAGAGGTTTTAAACAGGGAGAGGCTGCTAGTGGTGTGGATAGGAGAAGGGAAAGAGTTCCAAAGGTGAGCTAGAGAGAAGGACATCAGGTGATTCCCAGCTGGACGTGTGGGTTTGTGGAGTTTAATGAGGTTTTGGGAATTGGATCTCAGGAGTCGGTCTGGTTTGTGGGTTTCGAAGGTGTTTGCTAATGATGGGCAGAGAGATGGGTTATGAATGAGTTTATATGCTTGGATGAGTTGGGTATAAGTTAATAAGTTAAGTAGCTCTAGCCACCCTAATTGGTGGAGGGAATTACAGTGGTGAGAAGAGGCTCTGTCCCCTTCAGCAAACTTGGATATCTTGCTATAACAAGATAAGAGTTTTGTTTTGAGGGAAGATTGTAGGTTGGTGAGTATAGTTGAACCATATAGTAGGGAAGGGATAAGGTATGTATTGGCTAATGTAATTCTGGTGGAGGGAGAGATAAAGTGATTATGACAGTAAAGCATACTGAGTTTTGTATGAGTTTTATTGATATTTAGGTGTAGATTTTTGTCAAATTTTAATTGATCAGTGATAGTTATTCCTAGTAATTTTACTTCAGAGACCACTTCTAGGGGAGTGTTATTTTTACTGGTGATTATGAAGGATTGTTTATCTATGGAAGAGGTTTTGGAGGCATTGAATAGCAGAAGTTTTGTTTTGGTTGCATTAAAGGCCAGATGGTTGTCTAGAATCCACTGCTCAGTGGAACAGAATGCGGCTTGTGTAAGATTGTTAAGGGTTTTGATGGAAGGGGGGAACAGATTATAGTGTAATCGTCTGCATATTGAACAAGGCTGGAGTTTGGGATGGCTTGGTAAAAATCATTAATAAATATGTTAAATAGTAGGGAGCCTAGAATGGAACTTTGTGGGATGCCTGTGGATATATTAAGGAAGGGTGAGGTAGTTTTTTTTCCATTTTACTGCCTGTTGCCTGTTCATGATATAGCTTGAGAACCACTGGGTAGAGGAAGGGGATAGGTTGAGTTTAGAGAGTTTGGTTAGAAACAGGCTGTGGGAAATGGTGTCAAGAAAAAGAATGGATGTGAAGCCACCAGAATCACAGGCTTTGTTGATTGTTTCTAGAAAGGAGAGAAAGGCAGTGGAAGTACTATGACCTGGTCTAAAGCCATGTTGTGTGGGGGTAAGAAGGTGATTATTAATGAGATAGGGTAGGAGTTGTTGGTGTACACACTTTTTGAGAAGCTTAGAAATAGGGGATAGAATGGCTATGGGGCAGAAATTAGTAATGTTATTATTACTGCCACCTTTATGGAGGGGAATGATAAAGGCTTTTTTCCAGAGTTGGGGGACCTGACATTCTATGATGGAATGATTAATTAGCATATTGACAGGGAAGGCTATTTCTTCTGCAACTATCTTTAGGAAGTAGGAGGGGATTTGTCTGGGGCATTGGAACCGGGTTTTAATTTTAGAAGCTTTTTTTTACATTAGATGTAGAGATGTGTTTGAATGAGAAAGGTGATGGTAGAGGACAGGGGTGGTCAGGGGAGATAGGGTTGGGTAAGGGTTGATGAGAGGCTACTGTGTTGTTGGTAAAGGATGATGTTAGTTTGCTGATGGAGTCAAGGAAAAACAAGTTAAATTGGGTTGCTAAGTCCAGGTCAGTTGCATCTGGGTTCACTATTTTACCAGGATTGAGGAGAGATGAAATTCCTTTCCAAAATAACTTGGGGTTGGTATTGTGGTTAGTTTGCAGAGTAGTGAAATATACTTTGCAATCAGAGGCTATAAGTTTCTTGACTTTTGTAATGTTTTATATTCAGTGAGGGTGACACGGGTTTTATTTTTGAGGTATTGTGTCCAGGCTTTATTGCGTAGACACATGGTAGCTAAAGTGTTTTTGGGTAACCAGGGTATGGTGTTACTTTTTATATGTTTAGTTTTTAGTGGGGCAAATAAGTTGAGTAGATCAATGAAAGTGCTGTTGAAATAAGAAAAAGCATTATCTAAAGGAAGGGTTTTTAATGGGTTCCAGTTTGTGTTTTTTAGTGTGTGTTGGTAAAAGTTTCAGGATGGAAGTTTTTTAAGCAGTGAGTAGAAGTGTAGGAGTGGGTTATTTGCATAGAGGAGGGGAGTCGATGGGTAAAAGTGGGGAAATGGTCTACTAGTGGGTCTGGGAGAATGCCACTGTCTGAGATATAATGAAGATGGGATACCAGAATCCAGTCTATGATACTTCAAGTATTGAAGTTCTTAGTTGGTCTGGTGGTGGAGTTGATTAGTTGTGTAAATTTGTATGCTAATATTGAGAGAGTTGGTGGGGGATTGCATTTTTTCTGAAGTATAAAGAAGAAACTGAAACAGAAGATAATATAGAAGAATCTTCTGAAATAATTGATGAAGACATAAACTGAAAAATAGTGAACGGTATAAAAAGAGTTATATTGGCAAAGGAGCAAGAGACAGAAAAAAGTTTAAAGGGGTAAGTGTAAAAGATAAGAATAAAGGAAATGGATAATACAAAGGAGATAAATACTTCAAATTTACACAATTTCTGGTAATCTATAACATAGACATAATAACAACTTTAGAGTACTTTCCGTAAATGTGAATAGCATCAGAAATATTTGTTGAAGAATAGGCATCCCAAGTTTGTGTAGTAAGCTTGATGTTGATGTAATAATATTGGAAGATGTAAGATTTTTGATACAAGAAGAGAGATTACAAACAATGAAACTTTGGGGAGAAGATATAATATGGAACATAGGAAAACAACTATGTTCCAGCATGGTTGTTGAATATAACATTGGCAATGATGAGAAGATTAACTATTGTAAATTTCAAATGACACAATCAGGTATATAGAATTATAGCACCATATGCCTATGCTACAAGAAAAGCAAGGGAAATTTATTTCATAAAATTCGAATGATGTAATAATTAATACAAATATAATACTAACAGGATATTTTAATTGTGATATGAGAAGACAAAGAAGAAGAGAGGAAATGGTGTTAAGAAATTTTTTGAAGTTATAAAATGTTAATTTTAAAGATTTGGAATAATAATTTGTAAACATGTAGTTGATGTATATATAAAAAGGAAACAGATTGTTTTCTTAAATTACAAGCTTTAAATATAACTACTGGAGATACACTTGTAACAGTTTTTTCAAATCACTCAGACATATGATGAAAATGCAAGAAAAAAGTGTGTAGATCACATTTGGAAAAGGAATAAAAAGATTAAATGAGAAATTATGGGATGAAAATAGAAAGAAAATATGCATGTGATTATGGAAAGATCACATTTCTACTAGACTGTGTTTTAAATACTGGTCTAGGTGGGGCTTATCTTTGAAACAAAAATATATATTTTTAAACTGGCAGTCAGATGTAAGAAAAGTGGAAAAATAAATTATAAAGCAATATGTAAATGAAATTGGGGAATAGCAATAAATAATATTATATGATAGGATGGAGAATTTATGAAAGAGAAAATTAAAGAATTGTTATTTTAAGCAAATATATTATTTACAAGGTAAAATACAAGATCTATCAGCTTATTTGAGTAGCATAGTTAAAGAGAATACTAGTAGAATGAGAGAAATGAAAGATGGTAGAGCAGAGGTAAGATCACAGGAACAGATAATGAATATCCTAATAAATAATCTAAAGGAAATGTTTCAAGATAGAAAGAAAATACAGAAATGGCATGTTAAAAATTGACAGAACAAGAAAATAAAGAATTAGAAAATGAGAATTTCTTATATGAATAGGATAAGTACTTAGGCAAGATAATATGCAGTCAGTTTCAGGATCAGTTGACTATGATAGAAATTTTATAAGACTTTTACAGATTGGCAGAAAAAAACACTTCTTAAAAGTTATAAATGATTAGTTAAATGAAGGTGTTATGTATAAAGATTTATGCAGTAGCATACTTACATTTTTATGGAAAAAGTGAGATAAAAGTAACATTTAAAATTGAAGACCTATAGTATTGAACAATGCAGATTATAAGATTTTTATGAAAATAATTCAGAGGAGAATTGAAAGTGAAATTAAAAGTATTATGGAAGATAGTACATATAGTTTAAAGGGAAAATAATGTCAGGAAGTATTATTCATAGTAAGGGAAATTGTGGATGATATTGTAAACAGGATTGATGAGACCAAAATCATGATAGGAAATTTAAATAAAGCATTTGCTACAGTACAACATGAACTTTTGTAGACAATTATGGACGTGTATAACATTAGTAAGATAATTAAAAATGTATATAATAAAAATAAAAAATGAAGTAAGAATTTTAGTAACTGGATGGTTAAGCAAAGAAATAGATATAAAAATGGCATATGTCAGGGAAGTCCTATGATAGTATATTATTTGCGTTACTTGTGAATGTATTAGTCAAAGATGTAAATTTGCACATGAAAAGTGCTATTTATATCACTAATGGAGGGAAAAATTCAGTCATGTTATGCAAATAATGTTAACTTGATTATGAGAAACAAAGTCTAAATGAAAGACGTTATATGTTATATACACCAATTTTCAAATATAATAGGCATGTCTTTAAATAAAGAAAAAAAGTAAAGAACTGGGTGATATAGAGAAGGTAGGAGAAGTATATTTTTGATGAAAAATATCTGTGTTAGGAATAAGATTTGATGGTAAAAATGTAACTGAGAAACAATGGAATAGGATACTAGATGAAATAAATGAGTTTTGTTGTTTTTGGAAAACATACAAGCTATCATTTAATAAAAAGTTTCATTTGATTAATTTGGTTATACTGGGAACAATGGCATATTTAGTTAGTATCTATATGTTGCCAAACATCTGTGAAAAGAAATAATGCATGCAATGTTTTTATTTATATGAGGTTAAATACTGAATCCAGTTAAGAAAAAAAAGTATTATATATGTACAAGGAAGATGGAGGTTTAACATTAATAAATCCAATTGTTTATGCTACATCCTTGAATTTTGTTTTTGGTAAATAATAAAAATGAAAAGTTAGTAGTAAATGTTCTAAAGTACAAATATAAGCAGCAATGGGACATATTAAAAAAACAAAATAGTAAAATTATGTTAAAATGATGAAATGAGATGTTATCAAGGAAATCAATTTTTTATGGAAAATAAAAATTGATGAAATAGAAAATGAGAAGAAAGTGTGTTATAACAATATTATAATATGATATTATTATGTTAATCTTTGGGCTGAGATAGTGAATAAAAAAGTATGAAAAGCATGGTGTAATAAGCAAGTAGAATCTCAAGATTTTTATGGAGATTACTGATTAATAAATTACAAGTAAAGGAAATGTGCCAAATTAGAAGAATAAGTAAAGGAGTTTGTATATATTGTGGTAAAGAAGAAATTACAAAACATGTATTCTAATGATGTATAAGGTCTGCAAAATTGTGGAGAAATTTGTTTAAAAAAAGTTTTTTTAAATATGAAAAGGAGGTAAATGAAATAAACATGGATATGCTTATATATGGATAGTATAGACATAAAATAAAGAATATGTTAGTAAAATAGATAAAAGACTGTTTTATGTTGTATGGACCATTTGGAATGAGATACTAAATGAAATTATGTTTAATGGTAATTGGATGGTGGTTGTGGAAACTGGAGTGGGGCTCAAATAAAGAAATATATAACATATAATATCATATAATAATGAAAAGTAATATATCTTTGATTGTAGACTAAAATGAAAACGAATGGAAAATTGTACATTGTATACATTTGTAAATATGTAAGTTTGTAAATAGTGTTGTACATAATGTTTTTTTAATAATGAACCCCAACTCTGCCTGCTAGATGTAATGGGATCTTTTACATGCACTTGACCTACCACCCACTCAAATAGGATCTCAGTTTAATGTCTCATTGGAAGAATGGCACAATTAGGAGTGCAGTACTCTTCTTATGATGCACTGTAGTATCTGAAATGAATCTACCTGATGAGAGAATAGAACCCACAGCCAAGGTTAGAGTGCTACCAGTTGCACCACTGACACTGCTAAACTGCATTGCCTTGAGAAAAATGTACACACAAGTCAGATAAAGTTTAAAATGCACATTAAAAGGAGGGATATGACAAATGTGAAGAACACTGGTAGGAAATAATCTGGAAAGTCTTCTGATGACTAGTGCAATGACATTTTATAGTAAAAGTTCCAGCAAATGCTTCCCAAGACGTCATTTCAGACATGTGCACGTATTAGAAATTTCTAGACCAAGGACATGGGCAAGATGATTAAATGAGAGCAGCAACCAGTAAAAGCTCTGTGACTGAAAACTTTTCTCTCACAGAAAATATAATCAAAAAGTTAAAATTTGGAGATATGCGTTAGCTAATTTTATTCATTAATAGACAGAGGAAAGACTTACAGTTTCAAAGTCTTCAAAATTATAACTTTTCTGTCATAATTTCAACTGATTGGTTATGAGACAAGAGACTTCAACATGAGCCACTAAAGAAATGGTACTCAGGATTCTTGTGTTAAAAAGCCATCCAATCACTAATATCAAATATACAGGATGAATTACTTAAAACAGACAAACTCGATACCAAAAAGAAAGTTTCAAAGACAAAATCAGAAAGAAGATGGAACATTTAGAAATTCTTGTGAAACAACAAAGTGCACAAATTAGCAGTATGGAAGAAGCTTTAAATGATAATAAAGCAAGAATAACTTAAAGTGAGTCTCAAACTGAATTTCTTTTAAAACAAAACAACTGGCTCATAGATACAGTTGATGACAATATAATAAACTTCTTAACCTGGCTACTTAAAGCATTAAATCTGCTTGAAAATGTATCTTTTGGAACTGAAACAGCACAAGATCCCTGATATCATCTTTAAACAAGGAAACTCACCACCATGTTCAGTTATAGTTAAGTTTATTTCTAGCTTAGAAAAAGATAAAATATTGAAAACGGCATGGCCCAGCTCACCTATTGAAATAGATGAACATGTAGTCAGACATGACACTGATTATTTCAGCAAAATAATGAGTAAAAGAAAATCCTGTTTACCACTGAACAAGGAACTTAAAAAGAACAATATTAAAGCCACTTTGGTCTTACCTGCAAAGATTAAATTATTTTATCTGAACAAACTAAAATATTTGCACGCTGAAGTAGGCATCCACTTTCATTAACAATAATAAAATCCTAAACAATACTGAAAAAATGGAGTAGTATAGTGTACCCCTCAAGAGACAGAGTGAGCTGAATTCCTGAGAAACTGCTTCTATAATTAAAAAGCTTAAAAACAAGTGACTTTATGCTTTGATTTCAGGACTTTTATTTTCTGAAATACTCAATTTGCCTTTAAATAAAAAGCTTGTATTGGACTTTAAACTTCAAAACATATGTAAGTATGTATTTATATTTTAAGCTAAAACATTTTCATGACAAGGAATATAAATGGTTAGTTTTACTGTTTCACTATATTTACAATTAAATATTTAATATATTTCCTTTAAACTTATAAGTGCATTTCTAAATGCTAAATAAATACTTCATGTAAGAAAATGTTATTAAAATATAAGAACTAGAATTGGTAACTTTAAGACTACATAAGTTAAGAATTTTATTTTATTTGCTCAACTTTGCTTAATATGTGTATTGCTAGGTTAATTGAATGTCAGAGCTAAGTAATATGCAAATTAGAAGTGTTAATGTGTAGGGGATTTTGTTTTCTTTGTTCCTGTATAACACATTCTTTTCATGCTTCATTTATGAAACAAGTAACACTTAATGAAATCTTGGGAACAAATGAATATTCTAGTTGTGTCAAAATGCTGGATTCTTGCTTGCCTTGCTTCCCACCTTGAGCTGTTCTGAAGGACAAAGTTCATCACTGATGTCTGTGAAAACAGAAAACAACTTTCTGTTTTATATATATATATATATATATATATATATATATATATATATATATATATATATATATTTGTGTGTGTGTGTGTGTGTGTGTGAGTGAGAGAGAGAGAGACAGAAGTTTACTCAAAATAACATATGTTTTTATTTTGTTAGACATGAAGAATTGGTAGAAAAATGTAGTAATGGTTTATATTGTGCTGTTGCTGCCATATAATTTGTTTACATTTTGCTGAATGTCAATAACTTATGTTGTAGTGTTATTTACTACAACTGCATATATTAATGTAAAGTAGTTAAATTAGATGTTTGCTAATGATTAAAACTGTTTAAAAATAATTTTAAAAAGAATGAAAAACTTACAGAGAAAATTAGCAGTTGCTGTGTGTGCTGTATTCAAATTCTAATGTCAGGATGTGAATCTTAGATCAAAAGAGCAGTTCACACTTGCTAAAAACATTCAAATTAAACAAAAAGGTATATTTTATATAGTCACAATTGCTTTTAATACTAGAATTAATAAGAAGAGTAAACCTCTTATGAATAATAAGCAAATACACGAGTAATGAAATATCTAATATACAAGATTAATAAAAGAGCAGTATCAATAAGCTAAGATATATATATATATATATATATATATATATATATATATATATATGGTCTATATTAGATAATCGAAGTTTCAGAACTTTGAACACCATATGGTCGAACTCATATGATCGAAGTACTGAAAGTTCGAATATCTAATAAAAAAACAAAAAAAAGAAAAAAGCAAAAGTAACTGCTGAAAGCAGGGGGGGCAAGCAATCCTGCACCCCCCTCCCATATGGGGGGCTGCACCCCACACCTCCCTACTACTTAAATATACCAACTCTGAGATTGCACTTCAATGGTGTATGGTGTGGAAATGGAAGATTTCCCTTTGCTATGCTGTAGCACGATCTCGGAGTTGGTATATTTAAGTAGCAGGGGGTGTGTGGGCTGCAGCACCCAACATGGGGGGGGGTGCAGGGGGATTGCCCCCTGCTTAAAGCAGTTACTTTTTCTTTTTTCTTTTTTTGTTTTTTATTAGATGTTCGAAGTTTCAGTACTTCGATCGTATGGGTTCGACCATATGGTGTTCAAAGTTCTGAAACTTCAATTATCTAATATAGACCCATGTGTGTGTGTATATATATATATATATATATATATATATATATATATATATATATATATATATATATATAATCTCTAATAGAAGGGTTATAAATAGCTCTTTGATGTGAGATTATATAATATAAGGCACAATATTAGTGGGAAAATAAGATTATAGATATATATATATATATATATATATATATATATATATATTTAAATAAACTGTTTTAAGAAAGATATGTATTACATATAAATGCATATGGCAGAAAAATTAATGTACAAGATCTCATATAACTTAAATAGAAAATCATATAAAATATTTGAAAATACTCTGAAAGCTGAAATTTGAAGCTTGGTCATGTGAACTTTGGAGCTTTTTGCATCATATGTGTTATTGTATTCACTATGACTACCTGAAATAACTCTTTCACAAGTCAAAACTGAATTTTGAGTGTTATAGTGCTAAATCAGGACATCCATTTTAATAGAAAGTAAAGTGAATTTTTCAATATGTTTGAACCCAGGAAGGGAAAATGGCATTTGCATTAAGCACATTGTAACTTCTGAATACAATATAGACTGCAAATACTTTTTATTTTTGCTCCACAGAAAGAGCAAGGCATTCTCTTTGACCTCAGTAATGTATATATCGTATGAAATAGTTTTATAAGCTAAAGGATTTTTTAAATATTTTGATATTTGTCATGTTAAGAGTGTTGCACAATTCTGAGATATAGACACTTGTACTTTAAAAAGTACTTCAGACCTTTTATTAGGTCTATAAAATATTTATGTTTTAGAATGATTAATATTTATGTTCATTAATGTCCCTTTTGTAAAATACTTTAGAATGATAAGATTATCTTTCACCTGTAAGTTTACAGATATCTTTATCTCTTCAGGTCACATTCTGTTCTAGTTAATTTAGAGATTTAATTATAATAATGTTGAATGAGTGAATAATTTAGTAATATTTAATGGATAATTGATACTGCTATTACACAAGTAGGTATATAGTACACTGTGTGTTGGATTATTTTATATTTGTGATTATAGAAGAAGATTATTAAACTTTTATGTAGTAATGAAGGAATAGCTTTAAATGACAAACTATAAAACTAAATTAATAGTCTCTTATTGTTTTTGAATTATATATAATGTTACATTAATTATTTGTAAGTCATGGTAGCATTTGGCTAGTTTATTGATGAATTTTGGTAGGTAGATAGATATTACAGTAGTTTGATTATTCGACAGGTAAACTAAGAACTTTGGAACCCATGGTAGGTTGTACTAGTTGTAAGCTTGTCTTTGTTTTTGTTATTTATGTTTTAGTAGTTTAGTTTGTAGAAAGAAAGAATTCAGAAAATGTGGAATGTTAAGACAGTGTTGGAGGATTGAATTGCAGTCGTATATATACTTAAATAAATATGGTGATTAAATGTGTCATAATGCCTTTAAAAACACATTTTTTTAACTATACAATGTGGATAGTTTTAATCTATTATCTATTAATGTAAATGGACTAAATAATGGCAACAAAAGGAAATCATTAATGAGACATCTAAAATTAAATAGAGGAGATATATTCTTGCAAGATACTCACTTGATAGATAAGGATATACAATAATTTAGATAACTTAGGTTATGAAATATTTTTATCTGCTTCTTTTAACAAAAATAGAGAGGAACTGCTATACTTTGGAGAAAATCTAATGTAATGCCTAAGGTAGAAAACCAAAGAAACCATGTTGGGTGAAACCTTGGTGCAGAAATAAATCAAATAAATTATGTAGGAAAAACAAATAGAATGCTTAAATATTGTATTTTAGACCACCTAAGAGATATTAGTAATAATAAACCATCAAATGCTCTAGCCAATCATGTTATGTCCAATGGCCATTCTCATTCCTTTAAGTTCTTTGTTCTACAGCATATTCATAGAAACCCCAGAGGTGGTGACATTGAAAATATCACAGAGGGACATGAACAGAAGTGGATTTTGAAACTTAATGCTGAAAAGTATCCTGGTTTGAATGCTACTACTTCCTTGGTCCCTTTTTTAAAGGCTAGACATCTCAAGCATTAAGATTAGCTAAGTTCTTTCAAAATTAGTCTAATGTATTTAACTAGCTTTTAGTTTCCAAGTATTTCCTGCCTAGTATTTTTCTATGTTTTATAATGATTTTATAAGTTTTTAAAGTGCTTTCTCATGTATAGTATTTGTTTCCTTCTTGTACAATGTTTTTAAGCAATGTTTTTAAGCAATGCTTTTTTTAGTTTGAGCATGAGGCTTAATTGTTTTTCACTGTTACTTAATCATTGTGTGATTTTTATTGATTAATTGGCATTTTAAAATCTCTATTTAAACCTGTGCATTTTTTACTGTGGCGTCTGATGAAGCAACTTCGGTTGTGAAAGCGCTTACCACTTTGTACTTTGCTGTGATTAAACATTTTGCTGTGTGTTATCTTGGTGCATTTTTTACTTTTTACCTTTCATTTGTAATGCCTAAGGTCATGGAATCCATTAATGATCCCAAAGGAATGTATACATTTGTAATAATTAAATATAATGGCAAATTATACACTATCTAAGTTTTACTGGATCCCTGGAATAGATACAAGAGTAGCTAAAGATCTCTTAAATGTATTACAAACTTATTGAAAGGGTGGTTAAAGTTTAGCATTGGATTTCAACTTCATATCTAGTATAGAAGATACAAGAGAACAGAAGAAACCTAAAATAATGGTATCAATTAAAGCTCTGAACAGATGTATTAGTGATAACAATTTAGCTGATTTAATAGTAAAAACAGAAGATAAGTCATTGTTCTTCACTCATTATTCTTATGCACATGGGATGCAAACTAGAATTTATAAGATATATGTCCCTACAGATTTGCTTAACAAAGTGAATTATTTTAAAGCTATTGCTTGTCCTTTATCTGCTCATAATGCACTCAGTATTAATATTAATCAATATAGGAAAATTTCAGATTATTTATATAATCCCAATATATATATATATATATATATATATATATATATATATATATATATATGATGAAATTAAAAGAAGTTAAGATTTATTTTAAACAATACATCGAGAATTTTTATTTTTGAATGTCAATGGTCAGCTTAGTACAGTCATACTATGGGACTCCTTAAAATGCATAATAAAGATAGAATGGGATGATGGGCTAGTATTAAAATGAAAGAGTGGATAAACAGCTATTAGAAATATAAGATAAAATACACAAAGTGAGACCTGAACAACAAACAAAGAATTTGATAATACTGAAGTCATTAAAAAAATGACAAAATATCAAACAGTTTTAATGCATAAAGTGGAAATAGATTTAGAGAAAATAACATTATAGTATTGAAGTAAAATGTTAAGCAGAAAGGCACAAATCAATACTATCCAAAATCCTCACAATAACAAGCTTATTTTAGACACAGAGGAAATGCTTAATGTTTTTTAAGTCAATAATGATCTTAAGAAAAAAATAATAATACTGATGATTGCAAAATTGACAAGGATTTAAAGAAAAATGTTACTAATAAGCTTAACCAACAAATATATCTGATGAATAAGCATATTAAAAAGACAAACCAAACAAAACAAGAAGTCCAACGGCTGCAGGTAAAAGTCTTTAACATAAAAAAGTTTAATATCAAAACTCCACACGTTTTCGTCACCCTGAATAGGGTAACTTCTTCAGAAATATAATAAGTTAGTTTCCCCTATATAGACCTTTTTTGTTATTAAATGTAGACAATAAAATATTTACTTTCATCATTGCTACACAAATAAGAGAGATATAGAAGATAAATTCATTGATAAAGCTCAAACAAGATTTATAGTCAGTATACTAATGTATAATAATATAAAAAGGGTAGCAACTATCTCAGATTTACCAAAAGAAATGAATAAGAATTTGGCCCCAATCAGCTTAGATATCAAGATAAATTTGATTCTGTACATTGGAACTTCTTGTTTCAATCTTTAGGTATGTTTGCATTTCCAAAACATTTATTAGAATATTAAAAAAACCTGTATAGAGACACTAAAGCATATGATAAAATTGGATCTTACATTTCTCAAGGATTCCCTTTAAACAAAGGCACAAAACAAGGCTGCCACTTCCCCTCTCTACTCTTTGCATTAGTTTTCAATCCCTTAGCTAATAGTATAATACACAATGAAAACAAATTATGGATTTTCAAATAACAAGGATTGCCACTCTAAAATTCAACTTTTTTGCAAATGATATTTGACTAACTATATGAGATTTACATTATTCGACTGAATAAATAGATGAGGAAATTGAAAAGTTTCAAGAAGTATCTCTGCTGAAATTTAACAGTAACAAAACTGAAACTTTAGTGTTAAATCAATTACTATATATAATTAAAAAAAATAAATGAATTGTTACTTTTTATTAAAATGGAATGAATGTTTTTTTTTTCTTTTGAGGATAGGTTAACACTTATTGAACTGATTATATTGATATATATATATATATATATATATATATATATATATATATATATATATATATACATACTACTTTCAGTTAGCTTTAATACATGACAAACAATGTTAACCTTATTCTTATGCTATCCTAAAAAGGCAGGAATTGCTTATAGAAATCATATAAGATTGTGGGAGTATGGTTGTATCAACTTCCCAGATGTAGAATCTTATTCTATTGCTGTAATTTGTAACTCTGTTATACTTTGGATATACTCAACCTAAACTAGTCGATAGAAAACCAGGAGCAGATTATATTAAATTCTTATAAGTATAAGATAAATTACAAATATGCAACAATCCTTTCATCTGTTTAATAAAATTTGCATTGGAAGGAAATTCATTTCAGTCTTTAGACTGCATGTATGAAATCAGTTCCTAAAATGTTTTTTTTAGAATTCCATTAATATCAAAACAGAAATTTTTATGCTTTCCCACTGCACCCACTGGTATTTAAGGAAACTTAGAACAATATTAAAATGAATTTATCATAAAGGAATGCATTAGTATTGTGTTCTGATTGCTTTGAAAAAGGAAAAGCTTAATCACCAGAATATTTAATGAAAGATTATAAATTGGATGAATCTGTTAACCAGTTGATATTATCAGTAAGAAAATTAATTTATTTTTGGATAATATGAGGGAAAAAGAACAGAACTCCATTCCCCCATTATATGAATATATGAATGCTATCACTGAAGGTAAGTTGACCTACAAAGGAAATTTGTCCAAGTTGTATACATTATTTATAAGTGGTGGTGGTGCTGCGGTAGCATTGTCGCCTCACAGTAAGACGCTGTTCGGTTCGATTCTCAGCTACTGCGTCTTCTGCGTGGAGACATGCATGAATGGGCGTACCTTTGTTGAAGGTTATGCGTCAGGACTGGTAACTCGGCATGTAAAAATAAACTACCAATCATTAGCGGACCGGAGTTCCGATGTGGCGACCCCTAACCGGGAAAAGCCGAAAGACACAATCAAATTAATTGTGATGCAAAATTCTTGAACTTTTTAGATAGTAGTGGATTCAGTGACTCAATAAATGGTAAGAATAAAACTGTATTACTTAAGTCAGTTAGTCAAACCTCCTCAGGTTTAAAGTGGGAAGTTTTTATGTGGACATATATACACAGAATGTTTTTACTCCCTATACAATCTCTAAATAGTAAAATGGCTTTTTCAGTTTGATGAAGATGTAGTAATTTTGCAAAAGCTGATAGGATCCACATGTTTATAGATTGTGAAAAATTAAATGGGAAGAGATCATACCTCTCTACTGTCCAGAATTTTGCAGAATGTCTGGATTTTTGCCTCCTATTTTTGGTCTGTTCCTCATAAAAGTTGTGATTTTCTGTCAAATCACTGGGATGGTCTGAGGATTGAAGTCACTAAATAATGACAAACATTTGAGTTTCAGACTTTACATCCATCAGAAAATGTATGCTAACACAAACCCTGTTATTCCAGCAAATTTCTAAGTTTATAAGAACAATATTTAAAACTTATCCCTGTTTTGGGCCCTTGTCTCCCCATTTTGAAAGGCTTTGTCCAGATTTCTAGTACTAAGAGCTTGAAAGGTATAGAAGAGATAACTATGTGTTTAAGGGGTTTGATCTTATAATTGTTCTTTAACTAGATCAATAATCATTTATCTGTAAAAGCCAAACAACAATAAATCTTCTGGAGTCTACTGGCAGTAGCTAGGAATTTTATTACAAAAAATGTGAAATCAAACTCAGTTACTACAGTCAAAGAATTTGTAAATTTAACAGCAATACTATGTAAAACTGAAAAATAAGTGATCATAATAAGATCTATAAATTATATTAAGACTTTTAGTGGTTGGGATAGCCTTGAAATGTTGCTCTTGAAATAACAAGACTCTTAATGTGTTAATTGTATAAAATTACCTTGATCTTTCAATGTATTCCTAACATTGCATAAGAGTATGTGATGTTGAATTTCTTCCTTTCTGTGTATATATTGTAAATATGGTAGATTACTTACAGTTTATAAACCTTTTCTTAAGAAAAAGAAATGTTTAGCCTTTTATTTCTCAATGAAGATGGAGAAAAGATGTCTTAATTTTGTTTAATTAAATATTTGTGAAACTGTCATCACACAGGTTGACAGCTGCTTGGGAATTCATTCTGACACATAGACTTTGATCTTAGACTGTTAGGTCATTTTCACATCCTGTCAAGTTTGCAAAATGGAAAAGAATTATTTTTCTTTAAAATAGTATACTACTTCAATATAAAGTAGAATTACAGCTAGCTATTTGAGCTATACTGTTGTACATTACATATTTGTCTTTCAGAAAATAAAGATCTAGATTTTTCCTTTAAAACTCCATTTGTCTGCATTTGGGACATAGTATTACATGTAAATACTGTTTACTGTTTTATGAGCATCAACGCTGAAGGTCTTTTTCTCATACTGCTCATTATTTTCATTTGACAGAGGTGTACAATATGAGTATAGAAAGAGTGCCTTGGGTGCCATATACTCCAGGATATGCACTGCTCTATGCACATCATATAACTAAGATGTCATGCAACGTGCATAGAGCATCCAGTGAGTGTTACCAATATTATGTTCCACACTCATAATATGTGTACATGCCACACTCATAATATGTGTAAACTCTTCCACTTATACTCCACCCATCACCCATTCCCTCCTCCACTCTCCCTTAATTCCTAGGAAACCTCAATCTCCTTATAAAACCCCCCTCTCTTCCACAGCCTTCTCTCCCTTTAAATCTACACTTATCTCTCTCTCTCCTCTTTGACATGGTCTCCATAAATCACCACACCCTACAAGTCCATTGCCTCCTTTCTCTGTTCCTAATTCCCTTATACTATGCTAGCTCATATTCCTCCTCCACTTGTCCAATATTACCTACAAAAGTAACCTCCACACAAATGCAGCCTCATCCTCACTATTATCCTAATTTCCACTCTATCTCCCCCATTCTCATTTAGCACAACCCAATGCACCTATTCCACCCTAAAATCTTCCACATCCCCTGCAAAGCTAAGATATTGTCTCCTAATCTAATCTCAAATTTCCCTAAACACATACCCAGCAAACCAAAATGGGTAAATAATATTTCCTTTAACAACATAATCCTTGCCGGTGATATCCATCCCAACTCTGGTCCTACACACTGTAATAACAACACCAACCCCTAAACTTCTTCCTCCCACATTAATAACCTAAAGATCTTCACCATCAATGCACAGAGTCTTAGTAACAAAACCCACCAATTCCACACTTGGCTAAGCCACAACCAACCTCACATCCTAGCTATATCCAAAACATGGCTTAAACATTTCATCTCCGACTTAGAGACCCTGCCCCCAGGATTTAATATTCTCAGAAATGACCGACTAGGTAAAAAAGGTGGCAGCACTGCCTTAGTTTACTCCAACCTCCTTACCTGAATTCCCCTCCAAATTCCAAGACCACAATCCCAAAACACTGAACTAACTGCTGGACTACTAAAGCTAAACAAGCACAAAAATATATGCTTCATTGCCCTTTATATCTCACCTGGTAACAATAGCTCGACTCTCGAAGAAATTCTACTATGGGCATCCACTAAAATTAACTATGAAACTTATATCTTAGGAAACATTAATATTGACTGGAATAAATTCATCAGACCCTCACCATCCCTATCCATCAATCTCTACAACTTTACACAAATAATCCACTATATCACTAGACCAAATAAAACAAATCCCCCTGGAACCATTTTAAATTGGATCCTAGTCTCAAATCCTAACAAAATAACTAACTCTGGCACAATTCCTGATATCATTAGTGACCACCTCCCAGCCTTCATACATTGCTCCACTAGCTCTTCCGCATACCAGCATCAATACATTAACACTCGTAACCTCACTAACTTTAACCCTACCACTTTCTCAAACATATTCAAACAAATGAACTGGCAAACTCTAAAGACTCTTCCCCTTGACAAAGCCTTAGACTACTTCAACTCTATCTTACTTGACACTCTAAACTCCCTAGCCCCCGTAAGATATAAAAGAATAAAAACTAACGCAGCTCCATGGCTATCCAAACAAACAAAACAGGTCATGCATGAAAGGGACAAACTTTGGAAGCTCTGCCAAAATAATAAACTGCCCAATACCCTGCTTCAGTATAAACAGCTCCATAACCTTGCAAAATAGCTAATCACCAAGGACATAAAATTCTACTATATCAAGCTCCAGTCCAATAACAATAAAAACCCAAAGCAATTCTGGAATTCAATAAAATCTCTCCTCCATCCAGGCTCAAAGAATAATCCCTGTCCTGACCCAAGTAAATCCAACCTGGAACTAGGCTCTGAATTCAATTCATTTTTCATAGAAACCATCTCTGCCCTTACCAAATCTTTTCCTAACAATAACCCAACTGCTCATCACACTCCCCCCTCAAACCCACCTAACAACCTTCCTCTACTGTTTGAGCTCAAACCTGTCTCCACTAACTTTATAAAAAATCTCCTATCCAAACTCAAACCATGCAGTAACGCTCCTGACAATATTCCCCCCCACTACCTAAAATATGCTGCTGAAGGTATTTCTCTCCCAATTAGCATCATTATAAACAGATCCATAAATGAATCCTACGTCCACAAACTTTGGCACACAGCTTATATCGTCCCTCTCCATAAAGGAGGCAAAAACACCAGTGTCTAACTTCCACCCTATTGCCCTGCTCTCCAATCTCCAAAATCCTTGAAAAGTGAATCCACCACCAACGTATTCCATTCCTGACCGAAAACAATCTTATCACACCCACCCAGCATGGTTTCTGCCCAACCCACAGCACAATTACCACTCTTCTCTTGTTCCTTGAAACTGTAAATCAAGCCCGAGATTCAGGACACCTAGTTTCTACTGTATTACTAGATCTGTCTAAGGCATTTGACACTATTTCCCACAAGCACTTACTCTGCCATCTCTCAAACCCCCATCTTTCACCAAACACTTTATCCTGGTTCTCCAGTTACCTATCAGACAGATCACAGGCAGTTAAATGGAAGACCTCCGCCACTTCCTTCTTACCTACCCCAACTGATGTACCACAGGGATCCATTCTTGGGCCTATGCTTTTCAACATTTTCATCAATAACTTTCACACTGCTATTCCTGACACAAAAATTATTCAATATGCAGATGATTCATCCTTAATCTGCTCTGCTACTAACCTCTCTGAGCTACTGACAAAAACCCAAACTGCATTCTCCACAACAGAAAACTGGATGTGCCAAAACCACATCTCTCTCAATGCAAATAAATCTAAAATCCTATTATTCTCCGCCTCTAAGACCTTTTCCTTCAACAAAAATGAATTCAAAGTCCTTAGTCAAACTAACTCACCCATAGAAGTGGTGCCTTCTGCAAAACTCCTAGGCATAACTGTGGACGAACACCTCAAGTTCGACACACATATACAACAAAATATTAAAAAAAACACCAAAAGCTAGGTATGTTGTATAAGAACAATCGCTTTCCCTCTCACTCCACTAGACATACTCTGGCCACTATATATCTTCTCCCTTCCTTATTATACGGTACTTCTCTCCTAACCAACCTGTCCACCTCTACTACCTCCAAACTAGAAAACTCCTACAATAAAATCGCTAAATTTGCCACTGATTCTAAAAATTCCACCCATCACTGCCTCACCCTTCAATCATTGAATTGGCTCGAACTTTCAAACTACCTTGACTACCTGCAACTATCCACAGCACATAGACTTGTATTTCATCCTACAAAATGTCCTGCTCTAGCTAATATCCTTACCCCTTATATTCCTAATAGAACACTTAGATCAGAGCACCAGAATCTAATTGCTATCCACAAAACTAAACATCCTGCTGGCCAGCTGCTCCTCTCATATGCTCTAGGCAAAAAATGGAATTCCCTCCCCTCCTCATTAAGAACCACATCTAACTCTGTAAACTTCAAAAGCCAGCTTTTCAAATACTTGTCCAGTAAATGGAAATGCACCTGCCTCCACCCTACTTAATTTCCTAAGTCTATACACTAGGGGTCCCTTCTTTTCGTACACAAGCTCTCCACAATCTCCCATAGTCATATACCTATGACCCTACACAAGCTCCCTATAACTCCTTTAACTTCACTCTCTCTAACCTACTAACAATTACTAGAGCTATGCTCACACGACTCAACTTTATAAATAATGTAAACATTGTGAATAGTTTTCTACTTCAAAAAGGTGTATGTTAAGCAGGCATATCCAGGATTCCTCACTTGATGTATGTAACTGACTTCCACATTCAACACTTTAGTGCCATTGCTCAAAGGAAACTGTATAACCCTTAACCTCTCTCTCAATTAATTCTGCTAACTATGCTTGTGAATATTCTTATTTTTAACTCTCTTTACAATGTTATCTTGTATACTCCTGTATTTTATTGTAACTGAATTTGTATAATACTTTCTTGGAGCTTTTCTCCCTGGGCCTCCACTGAAAATGGGTCATGTTGGCCCAGTGGACTTCCGCGGTAACCAAACTGGAAATAAATAAATAAATACATAAATGTAGGAATATGGGATAATCCTCCACAGACCAGGCAATTATGGACCCATAAGGCTGACCAGCATCATATGCAAAGACATGGAAAGATTTATCATGAAGCTAGTCAATGAGGGCATAGGAAACCTCCAAACACCTACAACACATGGTGGATTTTTCCAAAACGGTCACTAACACAATGGATGAAAGCAAAATGGTGCACACTGCATAACTCAACCCGGCCAAAGCTTTTGACACAATTCCACACTCAGGCACAGTAGAAAAGCTAAATAAACTGGGAATAAACCTCTATGTTACCTGGTGGCTTTCAAACTGTCTCACAGATAGGATGCAGCAGATAAGCAAATTAGGGGAAGTTACATCCACAAAGGGACCACTCACCAATGGAATCCCCCCAGGTTCTGAGCTTGAATCTCTTTTGTTTGCCTTGTTTGGCATCTACTTTTCTGAAGTAAAAGCCAATGCCAAATGCTCTAGTTGACTACGTTTCCAAATGACTGCAAGATAGGAGCAGTCATCAAATACCCAAATGACTTAACCATCATGCAAGAAGGTTTGTCCCAAATTATGGGCTGAAACTAAATGCCAAAAAATGCATTATTGTACCTTTTGTGAAGTCTTCTACCCAAGAGAACTACCACATTGACATTGCAATCCTAAAAGCTGACACAGTTTTTCGGGATTTGGGAACTTATGCAGACAGTGACCTAACTTTTTACCAACATCTGTCCTTTGTTGCAAGAAAGATCTTCTATATTGCACAGTTTATAAATAAGGGGATTGTATCTAGATCTAGGGAAGTCATTGTCCCCCTGTACTCAACCCTTATTAGGCCAGTCATTGAATATAATGACCCCTTTGGCATGTATCTGTCTAGACACATGCAACAACTGAAGCACCCACAGAGATACCTTATTAAAAGGATACAAGGCCTAAATAACAAGTCCTACATAGACTGACTGAAAACCCTGTCACTATACTCAGCATTCTACAGAGTGCTATGATTGACATTTGCCTGACATACAAAGACTACTCCAGCCCATTACTGATGGATGTACTGCACATCAGCAAGTCAAATGGCATTAGAAATACTCAGTCTGGGCATCTATAGCTCTTCTGCAACATCAACAGACTGGTCTGAGGGACAGCTATATCTTGCAGAGGATACAGCTGCACTGGGGCATAATCCCCATTCAGATAAAACAAAGTTCATCCCTTTCCATATTGAAGCACAACTTAGATTTATGGATGGGAAACAGATAATTTACCCCAAGACTGCCCTCTGTACTACTAATGGACAGATGCAGCTGCTAAATGCTTTATCCTATGCATGGGTACCCTCAAATTATCTGTGGCATGATCCTTGTTATTCTCATTAGGTAATATATAATTATCAACCATGGGATGGGTAAGACAAATCTATAACCAAATAAGACCACAAAAACAGAAACTGGCTAAGTCTAAAATGGCCCACAAGGGCAGCTGCCTAGTGTTTAACATATGAACCTATAACTGGTATGAAGTCAAAACGCAATATTAACCCGCAAAATTTCTGGGCAGTCATCAATAAAATTCTGCAACCAAGAAAGACCAGTAGTCTACCCACTAACATGGATACCATGACCAATAACATTGTTACCCAAGTCAATGAATATTTCACAAAATCCATTCTAGCCCTCACTAATAATAATTCCCCCACCTCATAACCAAATATATAATCCTCACCTGCAGACCAAAACTGCTTTTCCTTTTCCCCACATGACCTGTCCCTACTTGGACAATATATATCTGAGTAAACTCAAACCCACAAGCCTGGCTGCTGATAACCTGCCAGCAGAATATCTCAAGACTGTAGTCAAAGCTATTTCATATTCTGTTTCCCTGCTTATCAATCACTCACTATCAGAACAACACATTTGCTCTTTATGGAAAATCTCACATATAATACCACTACATAAAAGGGGTAACTCAGTAGAACTATCTAACTACTGTTCAATTGCCATTCTATCTCCCTTGGCTAAAATCCTCAAGAAATGCATACACTCCCAAATAATGAACTATTTCCTTACTAATAAACCACTGACTAACACCCAACATGGATTTCATCCCAGTCACAATACTATGACAGGTCTTAGTAGCTTTACCAATTCTGTAAATGGACACTGGAACAACAGCAACCCTGTCTCCACTGTCTTCTTACATATCTCCAAGACCTTTGACATGGTCTCTCAGTCCTCTCTGATCTTACTCTAAACCACTCGACCCTAACCTGGTTTCAGGACTATTTATCTAACCCCCAAAAGACAGTAAAATGGTAAAATTTCTATTCTCCCCTTCTATCTGTCACCCTAGGGGTCACCCAAGGATACATCCTTGGTCCCCTCCTCTTCAACATATTTACCAACCAACTACACAAAGCTACCCTGCATGCTACACTAGTCCAGTACGCTGATGTCTCCACCCTAGTATGTGCTGCTCCATCACTCCTTCAGCTTCATAAACTGACACAAGAATCCTTTGCCGCTGTTGAAACCTGGTTAGCCAACTCTCAGCTAATACTTAACCCCAAAAAAACACAGCTATTGCTATTCCATCCCATCACAGGATCATAGGAGGTTACTAAGATATTGGCCTTGAGGCCCTTATAAGCCTAGCCATGAGTTTGGCCCATGTTTAGACAAATCATTACCTGATGCACCTATCCTGCAGGTACACGGGTGGAATTCCAGGGGTATATTTTCTGTTTCCCATCCAGTTATCCAGGTTTCACTTAAAAGGGGGTAAAGAGGTACTCTGTTTGATGTGGAGAGGGAGTCTAATCCATAGATGGGGGAGTCTCTGAGACACAAATCTGCCCCGCCAACAAGTCTTGTTGATGTCACAGGCCAGGTTGAGGCCAAGTATGTGGGTTACTCAAATGGAGCTTGACTTGCGGATATGCAGCAGTCCCATCCAGGTGGGGTCAATGATCGTCCTGTATGCCAGACAGATGTCACCTCTGAGGAGTCTGTATGAAACTGAGTAGAAGGATAGGGCTTTTAGCCTATCTGTGTATGGTAGATGTTGGAGGCCCTAGATTCTCCTGGTGAGGAACTTTTGTGGTATCTCCAGCTGCTGCATGTGTTTTGCAAGGCACATGCCAAAAGAGGCACTGTATTCAATAATGGGCCTTATAAGGGAAGAATACAGGGATGTTATGACCTCCTTGGCTCTGGATGAGATACCCTTACTTATGAGGTGGGCCATGTAGATGGTCAAAAGTCAGGTTGCTAGCAACTTGGGCACCCAAATCACTCATGACTGAATGTGTGCTTAGGACATTGTTATTAATGTGATGATTTGTGGGGACATCACTCTCCCCAAAGGAGAAGATGATGCATTTTTTGATATTCAGCTTGAGGCCATGTTTCTGGCACCAGTCATTTTTCTGTGTGAGACCCTCTTGGAGGATGTCCACATCACTAGGGGAACTGATAACAGCAACCAGCTTGCATTCATATGCAAACTTGGTCAGCCATAGCCCACTGGTTTTGGCCTGCACCTCAGAAAAGGATATCCCAAATAACAGAGGCCCCAAGACCAAACCCTGGGGTATGCTGTTTGTTATGGGTCTACTGCTTGAGGTGGCTTCCCCTATTTTGACTATGTGGGTACTATCAGTGAGCCAGTTTGCTACATATCTGGCAACATATGGATTGATGCCTAGTTGAGAGAGTTTATCTATTATCCCTGAGTGGGGAATAGTGCCAAAGGCTTTGGCCAAGTCAAGGTAGGCGGTGTGCACCATCTTCCCCTCATCAGTGGCTTTGGTGACTGTCTCAAAGAAGTCAACCAAATTTAGCAGACATGACCTCCCTTTGAAGAAGGCAAACTGTGTGGGATCAAGTGTTTGGAGGTTGCCAATGTCCTTGTTAATGAGGTCCATGATAATCCATTCCATGGCCTTGCAGATCCGGCTAGTTAGGCTGATGGGTCTATAATTTCCTGGATAGGTGGAAGCTCCACCTTTGTGTAAAGGGGTGACAGTTGCTGCCCTCCACTCAGCTGGGATGAAGCCAATACTCAGGCTTTGGTTGAATATAGTGCATAATGGTGCTGCAAGTTTCTGCCTGAGTTCATGTAGGATGCAGCCTAGAATGTTATCAGGTCCCATGGAGGCTGTATTTTTTGCCTTTGAGACAGCAGTGATGACCTGCTTCCTAGATATAAGGGGAAGGGGGCAGGTACTGTGGATGTTCTGATTTACTGATTGGGGGGACAGAGGGGTAATGTTTTTGCTGAATCTGTCAGCCAGCAAGTTTGCTATATCTACAGCATTTGTATATATGGTGTCCTTGACCACCAGTTCTGAGCAGATCTGGGTCCTTCCTTGGAGGTTGTGGACATATGTGAAGAAGGCCTTATGATTGCCTCTAGTAGATGTGGCCAATTGGGACTCGAAGTTTTCTTTGGAGGATTTCACTAGTGCTCTTATTTGCTTGTTCAGGCTAAGGAGACATTGCTTCCAATTGGGCACCTGCTCCTTCTTGGTCTTGGAGAGCAATTTTTTCCCTTTTGTTATAGAGTTTATTTATTGCAGATGTCCACCAGACAGGTTTACTCTTCCTTGTGGAGGATGATTTAGTCCTGTCAGGTTTTCCTGATTCCATGCATCTGTATAAATGCTTGTATAGTGCTTTGCTGTAGTTTTGGATATTGGTGCCAGTTCCTACAGGGGGGGGGGCTGTGAAGCTGTTTCTGCCATCCCTGAGGAGGCTGTAATCAGCTTTGGAGAAGTTTTTATGTCTGGTCCTAGCTAGTGGGGGGTTGGGGGAGATGTTGACCTTTGAAAGTGACTGCTTTATGGTCGGATCTTACCATGGAGGATGATACTGTAGGGATGCTGCAGTGGTTACTCATGTTGGTTAATACAAAGTCCAAGATATTATCACCTGTTGTGGGGGTATCAACTAGCTGTTTCAAGGCATTTGCATTGACAAAGTCAAGGAATCTCTGGGCATTTGTGTTCTGGCATGAGTAGTTTTTCCTTTCTATGTTTGGGAAGTTAAAGTCACCCAGGATCAGGGTAAAGGGTTGAATCTTGATAGATTCGAACAGGTCCAAATAAATGGATTGGGCATCTTGAGTCAGATTTGGAAGCTAGTAGCTAGTTATGATTTAAATAGGGGTTTTGTCAGTTGTTAACTGCACCTGGAGTGTCTCCTGTGCGTCATAGTGTTTGACCATCCTGGAGGTGTGTAAGTCTTTAATGCATATTAAAACTCTACCTCCTTTGGCTTTACTACCCACAGTTTGGGGTCTAAATGTATGATAGGATGATAAACCAGGTAAGGCTGGGGTGCTCTCTGTAGCTTTGAACTAGGTTTCTGTGACTGCACAGATGTCAGCATTTTCCAGGGTTAAGAATGCTTGCAATGAGTGCAGTTTCATGTTTAGACTCCTATCATTTAGCAGCATGACTTTTAATTTGCGTTTTGTTGAAATTTTTATGTTGATAGTTTTAACCTCATCACTTTTTCTAAAAAAGGCACTATAGGGGAGGCAGGAGCCTTTGCCAGAAGCCTGAAGTCCAGGTGAGATAGATGCAGGCCATCTCTGGCAAAGCATCGTGGTCTGTTGATCATATCTTCCCAGGCTGTCAGGTACTAGATCCCCCTGGAATGACACCAGAAACTAAGCCAATTGTTAAAGTCAATAAGACCTTTAGATCCCATACCACCATTCGCAATGTACTCAGCTAATAACAACCCCATCATACCTGTCCAACACACCAAACTACTAGGAGTTATCATAGATCACACCATTAAACTTGATAAGCATATTGCAAATACAATAAAAACAGTCCATAAAATACTCAGAGCCCTATATAGATGTAACAAGTACCTCACCAACAACAGTAAAGCTACCACAGCAAGAACCCACCTAGTCTCCATACTTCTCTATGCCTCTCCCATACACACAAACTAAACAAAGTACTCCTAAGGAAACTAAACACTTGCTACAACAAAATAGCTAAGTTTGCAACTGACATACTCCAGTACACATCACTGCTTAGCTTTCAATCAATTATCCTGGGTACAATTACCCAACCTACTCACATATAATCAACTTATAATAGCCAAGCAAATCCTATATAATCCTGGTAAAGTTCCTGCACTACAGGGCCTACTGACTATCTACTCTAACAAATGCTTACTAAGATCCACCAACAAAACACTAGTTGACATAACCAAAAGCAAAAATATCTCTTGGGGCTCCATCTAGTCCACCTCTGTTGCTAAAACATGGAATTCTAACCCCATATATATTAGGACCACAGATAACAAAAATAACTTAAAAAAAGTCCTCTGGTCCCATTTAAGCAGGTCTTGGATATGCAGTTGCTCAGATCCTGGGCAAAATGGAACATATTTCTATAATACACTAGAAACTATACTGTCCTTACTGTGCAAGCTCACAACAGCTTGTTTCTATGGACTGTACTTAAGAATATCTGCTTTTTACATTTAGCAGAGTTTGAATGTAACCTTAGTACTATGTAAAATCCTTCTATACTGTATATTCTTCATATAATGTCATTTCATATTGTATACTTTTTTATGTTTACTTGCTGTAATAGTATATAGCACCTCCTTCTTTATTTCTACTCTACTTTAACAACTTGTATATTGCATATTCTGTACTAACCGTTGTGGAGTTTTCTCTCTGGGCCTCCACTGAGAATGGGATTCATGCCCAGTCAGACTCTTCCAGTAATCAAATGTAAAATAACAAATAAATAATAAATAACATTGTAATTTCAGAATACATGATTATTGCTCAAATGTCACACCAGCAATTGTCATGACATTATACAATTTATAGAGAGTGTCCTGTTTATTACGAATTTACATAATTTTGACACATTCTATGACTGAAACAGAAACAAAGATTTAAGTAAAATGCCAGAAAAAAGTACTAAACCATTGAAAAGAGAAAGGGGAGAAAGCATCAACAAAAGAATTTTTGTTGGGCTGCTACAACTCTGTACTCTTTAAACATCTCCATTGTTAACATATATACAAAGTCCATTGACTGCCTGGAACAGTTGTACTTGAATGTGTGCTATGGAACAAAAGACCCAACTTGAATTTAAAAGGACTTTGCTGCTACTTTAAGAAAACAGTTGTCCCATATATATCCTAAGGATGCTGATTTTTTATTTTTTTTTTTTGTTGCATTGCTAGAGAACTCCTTATAGTAAAGCTGTTGCCAGTTTGTAGCAATAAACAGGAAATATCAACTGCAGATATGCTCCAATTTAAATGTGGAAGAGAAGTCACATAGCTGGATTTTGTACTAGTAGTAAAAATGCCATTCTACCTGTGAAAATCATAACCAATGGAAATCATATTACTAATAATATTGGGCTTATCACATGCAATAAATTGTCTGCCAGCATAGCCGAGTCAGCCTTCTGTTGTGTTACTGTAAAATTAATTAAGTGCAAAATCTTAATTTATGGTAGAGAACAGCAAGGACTGATACGATTCTGATAGTATGGTTATGCTCATAAAGCTGCAGTACATATGAAAAATTAGTAAGAAATCAGTTAAAGTAGTCTATATTCATGGAGAATGGAAGTAATATTCAATTACTCAGACAGAAATACAAACTATGTTTAGAATGGTAAGACATCCTGTTGCTGTAGTCTCCAAATTAATACACAATATGGTAACAGGGAAACACTTTACATATTTGTGAATGCAATGAGAACATGGCAATCCTTTTTTTAGACCACCTTAATGTGGAGAGAGGAACTAGTAAATGAAAAAGCCTACTGATACAGCTCTGCCTAACCAGAAAAGATATAGAGAGAGGGACATCCTCCAACCACATACATAGATGAGTATGAATCCAACATTTTGCTAAGAATGAACAGAGAAGAAGCTATACACTCTGAAGACATAATACTAGCACAGGCCTATGGTAAAGCAACCTGTAAGAGTAAAACCAGTACAAGTTAGAGAGTAGAGGCATTGTTTCAATAGGAAATGTTGCCAAGCATGGCATCGGAGAGATTAGCAGAGCTGGATAGATGGAACTCATCATTAATAGGGTGTTTTCCAAGGGTATAACATTAGAATGTTTGGAAAATGTTGAGCCTGAGCAGTATTCTAAATGCTTTGTTAAAGTAAAACAGAAAACCCCAAAAATGCAGAATTATAAGCAAGACGTGTGTTTTGAGGCTGAGAAATGTAAAAATAAAACAATAACTGATCATAGGTCTTAATATAATTCTGTCAATTTATGAAACCTCAAGTAATAGAAACAACAACAGAAAGGTGCTTAACAAGCTCATCTATTTTCTACTTTTCGAGTGTAATGAAAGTACTCCCTTCACTGCAATGCTTTTAAACAGATGAAGGATGTTTATGTTCTGAACCTGTATTTAGTATCTACAGAGTTCAATAAACCCTTCACAGTCTCTACTGATATATCAGAGGTAGAACTAAGGTTAGTACTTTCACAAGATTTTGAAGAACATGTTATATGCTTTCTAAGTCAGAAGATTACAAGCAGAGCTGAGGTCAGGTATTCTACTATCAAGAGGGAAAGACTGGGAATCACGTGCAGTTTTGTTACTAAATAGATTGTGCTTTGATAAGGACTTTTAACTTGTCGCAGACAATGCCTACCCAGTATGGGTACACAGGCAATGAGATGGGAATACTTAGCTGTGTTAGGAGGGACATTCATTACAGCCTTTCACATCCATTGATAATTATTAGTCAACCTCAACCCAGTACAGTAGAGATGGCCTGTCAAGAGCTGGGGGCCATCATTGTTTCATGGTATGGTAGGTCTTGTCCTTGGATGTGTCACAACTATTGTTGTGTAAATAATATTGCAAATAGTATTGTCATATGATATGTTAAAATAATGTTTTGTAAATAAAGTTGTAAATATTGTTGTATACAAAATGTTGTGCTGCTCTTTAAGTAAAAAGAGCCATGTGTATGTATTAGATATAGAGGTTATTTTGAACAAGTGCTGGTATCAAGCAATTACCTGTTTAGTTTAGTGTTTATAAAAGGAGGCCTATGGCTGTGCAAATCAAAGAAATTGACCAGTTGCTGTAGTTTAAGTTTTGTGTGTGAAAAAGTGGTTCTGGGAAGTGTGCTATAGAAATTAATTAACAACCAGAAGGAGCCTGGAACAATAGCAAGCTGTTCTACTACTGAGAAGCCAGCATCTGAAAAGCTGCCTAAACTGGTATGAGAATCTACAGAGCTTTTTTCTTATGTTTGCTTCATGTCTTGAAGAATAGTTTGCGTCACAGAACTTCATTTCACCTTCTGCTTAAAATAAAATACTTTATGGACAAAATTCCTCTGCCTTCTTCTTTTGATACAATATATAGTCGACATAACTGAAACATGTCTAGTTCACTTTGAAAAGACAATTAGAAAGTGTTAATAATTAGTTTAAATAATATACTACGGTGGTGGTGCTGTGGTAGAGTTGTCGCCTCACAGTATGACATTGTCCTGTTCGATTCTCAGCTAGAGCATCTTCTGTGTGGAGACATGTGTGAATGGGTGTACCTTCGTTGAAGGTTGTGCATCAGAGCTGGCAACTCTGCATGTAAAAATCTACTGCCAATCATTAGCGGACCGGAGTTCCTCTGTGGCGACCCCTAACCGGGAAAAGCCGAAAGACACAACAATATGCCATATTTTATTTTCCAGATGCTGTGTATTAACTATAAATAAAAACATGCATCTGTAAAAGAAACAACTGTAAGTAACTGAGCAACTAAGTATTCAACATGTTTAAACAGTGGTAAATAAACCGACTAAGCTAAAAAAGCAGGAACTTAATATGCAGCTGTTCTAGTAAAATAACTAAAATAATGGGCTTAAAATAATATTTAGGATTCAGAAACAACTAGTGCAATGCATTTAGTGAAGCACTGTTGTAAGTGTAAGCACACAGGCTGGAAACAATTCAGCGACATGTACAGAACAATAACACTGCCATGGAAATTAGCAAGGTCAGCATAAAATGCAAATGACTGTATCATTATATGTAAATAAAAGACACTCTGGAAGTGAGATCAATTCTGAATGTATATGTGGGAATACAATACGAAGGAGTAATTCATACATGTTTAAAAATTGTGCAATGAGCCATAGCAAGTAGTGAATCTTTACACCATAATTTCTTGGTAAACAAGCATGCTGACCTTGCTATGATGCTAGGCGTACCATATGTATCAGCTAATCAGAACAAATTAATGTCTGATATTGCAGTCACTGACTGTAATGGAGTGTATTTTAAACCTCCATGTTGCAGAGAAGTCCAGAATGGCTGATCTACCATTACCCCCATGACAGAGACTTATTTAAACACTACTGTGTGAACAGAGACACAATAACAGAGCTTATAGACATGGGCCTTCATTAAATGAAATTGTCATAGTGGACATTAAAATCTGTGTAGCATTAACCATCCTTGTTACATGGACTTTCCAGTGATCATCAGTGGACACAGTAGTTTTTCAGACATCTGCCTTACAAATGCTACACCGGTTTCTTAACATAATGCTGCAGCAAGTGAGGGAGAATATACTGTTCCCACAAACCTCAGAGTGGAGAAACACCACTATGTAGGCATTTTGTGAAATAGCCCACTTTTATGAGGTTCTAGGGATCAATGACTTGCACCAATATTGCCATCAGTGCCCATCCTGGTACATATGGCATCAGGTATGCAATCCAGAACAGTTTCTACTCCATCAACTATCAGGAGGTATGCAATGCCCAGGATATTATTTATAATGTGTCTGTGCACAATCCAGACATTTCCCAATATTCCCATGTCTGATACACATGCAACCTATAAAAGTGATTAGTTTGAGGTGATGATCCACAGCTACTTCTAACTGTTAAATTAACTCAACCACCAAAGTCTGTAAAAGTATAATGACATATAAGCACATCACAGTCTATTCATAAAGCTGTCCATTGTCATATGGTGCAGATGATGCTCTGGATATGTGGCTCATGACACTAGTTTGCAACTCTCAGATGATGGCAGAGACATTGGTGCAGACCTGCAACATTTCTGAATATATGTTTGGATTACTGAAGAAAGCTTTCATTGCTTAGATGCCTCTTGTGGTGCACTGTTGTATACCCTAGAGACCTGCAAGAAGATATCTGTTATATGCACTATGCTACACAAGACGGTTTGACTCAAACTACTACAACATTGAGTCACCAAATGAGTTTCAGAAAGACTGCCAGCAGAAGCAGTGTGGCAGATGATGAGGCATTCTAAGAACCGGGTGCAGGGAGCCCCATGAGAGGTTGAGGTGTACACAATACGCAGTGGTCCTGGCAAAGAAGCGGCACTGGAATCTGCTCCACAAATATGGGCTATGACAGACACAACCTAAAAAAGTAATAATGCTTGCAATATTACATCCATGCCGTGCAATACAGTGCATTGACTGATGATAATGGGCATCATACTTTACCTAATGCACCTAAAACAGAGGAGTGGGAAGGTGCAATTGTCATAATTCGCAAATGAAGGATGGGTCAAAACGCAAGGAATCAGCAGCAGCTATGTAAGGGGAAGGGTTAGGTGAAGTGGAAGTGTTATTGGGTACACAACTAGGAGTTTGGGAGAGATGACTACAATATGTAGAGATGGGGTGACAGATGGCCAGATGGTCTTGGTAGCTACACATTACTGATGAAGTGAGACATGTGCAGTAGATGGTGAAGCACTGCAGGATCATGGACATGAGATGTATCATGGGCCTACAGGTAGATACTACATTGACTGTGGATGGCCACAGCCATGTGGACAACCTCTTCATGGAATGACACCATCATCAACACCACAAGACAGAGAAGGAGACAAACTGTATGATCTTCATTCCATTGCCTTGTGTTGTGCATGATGACTGGGGGGGGGGGGGCTACATCTATAAAGCTTGCCTAATTGTTCCACTTCAGGCTCAGCACCAGTCATAGAAATCTTGATGATTCTGCACTCTTGGGGCTACCAACTGATGAATCACAGGAGCAGTGGGCATGTGTATGACTATGGCCATGACAGGGTGTGTTGGCAGCCATGGAAATTGTGATGTGCAACCAGACCCCCCCAGAGTAGGTGTAGCAGATGCAAACTGGTCCTCCAGCACCCTCAACAGGTGGATATTACCTAGTCTGAACATACAATATCAGTATACAGATGTTGTAGACCTTCATGTATGCAAGCCAGAATGTTACACATCACACTGATCATTTCTGACATAGTATTAGTGGACATTTGTCTGTATGGGATCATTCAACAGCACATCTGATGATTGACACCTAGTGTGATATCATGGTCTGGGACTGAGAGGAAATCATGGCAGTGACTCCCAGAAACTCACCTCTCCCTTTTGCTTTGTGCACATGCTTTGATAGCAGCAGTGCCTAATGCTGTCACTTGCATATTTGAGGACTATGCACCTTGCGGAAAACTCACATAGGTGGTTTGACTCTCCATAAAAACAAGGGATGCATACCTTAGGCATGTTGGTAGATCAGGTCTATATTATTTCAGTGAACTCTTATATAGCAAACGCTGCTTAATCGACCCAATAAAGTCGAAATCCCTAAATCCTGAGCACACGGAACAGCGATTTTTTTTTCCCCAGGGAAAAAAAATTGCTGATCTGTAAAAAAAATAAAAAAAATAAAAATCCAAGCACAAAGTAAAGTGTGTGTGTGTGTGTGTGTGTGTGTGTGTGGGGGGGGGGTTCACCTCCCCACTTAAATATATCAACTCCAGGATAGCACTACAGTGGAGGAAATGGCAATGTCCTGGACACGGCCCAGTTATTTTTTTTCTTGGGAAAAAAATTGCTGTTCCATGTGTTCAGGATTTAGGGATTTCGACTTTATTGGGTTGATTAAACAGGATTCACTATTTTAAGCATTCGCTGAAATAATATAGACCCTTAGTGGTACTGAGACCTTGACAATAAATACTGCTGGCACTGACACTGTGTAGTCTTGCTTTGTTATGAGCAAGCTGCTATCAATGTCACTACAGGTGCTGCAATGACATCAGGTACCTGTGAAGACAGACAAAGTCCAGTCTATATTAAATTAATGTATGTGGCAACCCATACCACTTGCTACAACTGCAATAAATACAATATATTATGAAGGAAAGGAACACATGCATACCTTGTCGTACCTGGCATACATTTGTGAGATATATGATAATGATGATGTGTACTATTAGTAACTCATGATGTTGGCGTACCTCCATAAATTAGCAGAGGCTTATGGGCATACCAATTTGAAAATACATCCTCGAATGAGATGCATTGTTGCCACCCATCCAGTTCACATATGCAAAAATTCTCAGTGTCCGGAAGGTGAGTCCTTGATGCTGGTCCTTCATCAGTTGCAGTTATTTCCCTAGAAATGGTCTGCACATTTGTATGAGCATGGAAGATTACATGTTTGACCCTGCAGTGGAGCTTTTTCCTGTCTTGTCATGTCCACCTATGGCATTTACATCAGATCCCAGGTCCTGCCACACCACCTCCCTGAAGGCCAGTCATCCTTGCCTGTGTTCAGAATCTGCCTGTCATGGGTGTGCATGGCTTTTTGGAGTACCTCTTTCACTGCTACTGTGAACTTCTTCAGCCTCCGTCTCTGTTTGGTATCATCAGAACACCTATACACAAGAACAAAAACTGTCATTGGCTATAAATAAAATTTGTGTTCATTAAAACAACAGATTTATGAAAAACATTATATACACCAAGAAACCTTGGGCCATTTAATAAAGGAAGCAACAGAGGAAATGCAAAAATATAAAGAACAAAATCTAGAGATTTTTAAAAGGTATAAAAAATAAATATGGACATGGGAAAGAAAGAGAGATCTGATATTGTGCAAAATGTATGCAATGGAGAAAGCCATATTAATCAATGCAAAAAAAAAAAACAGCCCAAAGATATTTGAAGAGAAATATAGCAAAGCCATCTAGATAAGGAAAATTTCACAATACAAGAAATAAGATCAGAAAGAGGGACTGTAGAACAGAAGATTAGTAAAGTAGAAGTTAAAAAAATAGAAGTTGAAGTTACAGAATTCCTCCAAAGTGAAGGATTTAGTACAGAAAATCTAACATAGGTAATATCGCAGCATGCAGGAACAACGAGTACCCCAAGTAAGGAGAAACAGGTGGAGCAGGAGACATCTGAAGAAGAAATGTGAACATAGGGAAAAAAGACATTTAATATGGTACAAGATTTATGCAAAGGAGAAAGCAAAACTATGTAGAAACCAAAGCTGGATACGCTCCAAACCAACGGACTTCTCTGTGGTTCAGCAATCACAAAAAACGATAAATCCCAGAAAGCATGAACTTTTATTAAGCACAACACACAGGCTTTTCGTCGGTATCACGGGATGTGGGGAAAGTCCTGATGAAACTTAGAAAGCCCAGAATAACTGCTTCAATTTGGTCCTCAGGAAAGATTATCTGCACAGGAGCTACAAGTTGTTAATGAGTGATGCTGTTTCCGTTTTCTGAAGAAGTTGGGAGTGATACCGATGAAAAGCCTGCAAGTCGTGCTTAATAAAAGTTCATGCTTTCCGGGATTTATCGGTTTTTGTGATTGCTGGACCATAGAGAAGTCTGTTGGTTTGGAGTGTATCCAGCTTTGGTTTCTACATAGTTTTCCTTTCTGTTGAGTTTGTTTTGAGAAAGCAAAACTAATCAATACAAAAAGAGCAGCACCAAAGATATTTGAAGAGAAATACAGGCAAAGGCATCCAGCTATGAAAAATTTTACAAAACAAAAAAATAAGAAAACAAAGAAGAAAAGTAGAAAAGAGGATTAGTAATGGAAAAGTTAAAGAAATAGAAACTGAGGTTATAGACTACCTGCAAAGTGAAGGATTTATGTAGAAAATCTAACTCTGATAACATCACAGCAGGACAGACCCACAGATCCCCAAATTAAGAAGAAACTAGTGGAACAGGAAACATCTGATCAGTTGCCATATGAAGATACTTCGAAGCCTTCCACAGGAAACCAGTACAAAAGTTCAGCTGGAGTTGCACAGCAAAGGAAGTAACAGGAAACAGTGGCAATGCTGACGAGGTCAATGTTGTGTAGTGATAGGCCAATGAGTTCCCATATGAAAGAGCAACGGATGACACAGGATGAAGCTAAGGTGAATGTGGCACAGGAAGATGCTCTGGAACTTTCTGTATAGTGCCTGCAGGAAATGGAGAACAAAACATGTGCCCTCAGTTTAGAAGAAAATGCTGTAAGAGAAGAGTTGCATGATTTAATAGAGATGGACAGACATATTAAGATCAATGAAAGAAACAGACTACAGAAAGTCAATAAAACCCAAAAAGTTAGACGTTTGATAAAACAAATAAACACAGTAATTAGGACTATTACTAGAGATTCATGACATATAATAGAAGTAAATAGGATATATCACTGTGCAGCTAAATTAATAGCAGATAAAGTCTTAAAGCAAAAACACAAGGCAGTAAGGAAAGGAAGGGGTGAAATCAAATACCATCATGGAAGTATACAACAGAGAAAATTGCAAAGTGATTAAAACATGAAATGTCACTGTCAGAAAAATATAGAAGAGGGAACAGATCAACCAAAATACTCAGAAAGGCAATCATGACAAAAACAATGTGCAGTATTATAACAGGTCAGGATCTAGTGTACACTACTGCAAATAATAAACTAAAAATATCAGCACAGGCAAAAAAACCTAGACAGTTTGCAGGTAAATATAAAGGAAAAGTACAAAATAGGCAATTTATTGATGACCCAAAAAGTTTAATAGAGAATTGGGAAACAAGGCAAAAGGAACTGAAACACCACCCCCCAAAAAAGAAGAAATAGTTACATTTTGGAGAAATATCTGTGAAGATCCTGCAGAACATAACAAAGTTGCTAAATGGATAGAGGAAGTAAAAGAAAGAATAAGAAGTTCAAATGTACAGGACATGAAATGAGATGAAGCAATAGTCAGAAAGATTGAAACATAATTAAGAAAAGCTCCTAACTGAAAACCCCCTGGCCCAGATGCAGTACCTAACGTCTGACTAAAAGTATTAACATCTTTACATGAAGATTTAGCCATGAGTAAGAACTATTTATATGTGCATCTCAAATAGACACCAACCTGGTTAACAACAGGAAAAATAATATTCCTACTTAAGAGCAAACCTGCAAGCTATCCTAAAAACTATAGACCAATAACTTATCTTCCAGTGATGTATAAACTATACAATGGAATTGATTCTAACAGAGTTTGTGGTCATTTAGAAAACTCAATCATGGCAATAGAACCAAAGGTAACAAAAGAAAGTTATATGGAACAAAGGATCATTTATTGTTAAATAACGTTCTAATGAAAAGCTGTAAAAAGGGGAAGAATCTAAGTATGGCATGGATAGAATATAAAGGAGTATGTGGCAGCATCCCACATTCATGGATAAAAGCGTGCCTAAAAATCTATAAGATACACCATACACTGATCGATTACATCACAGCAACCATGAAACAGTGCCAAACCACTTTGAAGTTAAGTCATGATAAAGGAGAAATCATTATTCCAGGAATAAAAATTCAAAGGTTATATTCCAGGGTGACTCTTTGTCGCCACAGCTCTTTTGTCTTGCCCTTAACCAATTACACTGTCTACTTAACAGATTAGGTCATGGCTACAATTTGACTCCCAGAAAACTATATAGTGTAAAGACTTCTCAGCTTCTTTTTGTGTATGATTTAAAACTGTATAGTTCATTTGATGAGGAACTTAAAGCACAAATGCAAGTGGTCAAAACTTTTTCCGATGGTATAAGAATGTAATTTGGTCTTGATAAATGTGCAAAAGCAACCTTTAAAGCAGGAAAGGTGCAGCACCAGGAAAACATCAGTTTGGGACAAGAATGTGATATAAAAGAACGTGAGCAAGAGGGAGTGCATAAATATTTTGGAATTGATGTATGATCAACAATAAAATATGAACAAATGAGAATAAAACTTAGTAAGTAATATTTTAGAAGACTAAAATTAATATCAAAGACAGAGTTGACATCTAGGAACAAAGTCCACTCTATAAACTAATTTGCTCTTCCTGCCTTAACATACAGTTTTGGAGTGACTGACTGGCCTCAAAAGGTGCTGGATAGGTTGGACAAGAAAACAAGAAGGATGCTTCATGCTTATCAAATGATTTGCAAAAAATCAGTATATAGCAAGATTATATATACCCCATTCTGAAATAGGTATAGCCCTTCACAAAATTGATTGCATGTATAGATCTGCAATCTTAGGACTGCATATGTACTGTATCTGCTGACCTCAGAAGGCTAAAATATAGTGAAAGTTTTAAAACATGAGGAGAATAAATCTAAGATGACTTCCCTGCTTAGTTTAACAGAAGCATATCAGTGTGAAGTGGGAATGGAAATCAAAGCAGAAGTAAATAAAAATCAGGCAGCAGCTGAATGTGTCAAAAAGCAAAAGAAAGAATGTAAAGTGAAGGACCAGATGAGAAGGCAAGAAATGTGGAAAATGCATAAATTTAGCTGCAAGTATAGAAAACTCTTGGAACAATCTCATGTTAATTCGGATCGAATGCAGGAATAGTTAAGGAGAGGCAAATTTAAACCAAAAGATGAAAGGTAAATATTGGTGGCCCATGATAGTGGACTACATGCACGTTGGTTTACAAAGTCTATTGAACATGTGGGAGAAACAGTCAAAAGTAATTTTGTAAAACAGAATTGGAAACGGTCACAGATCTTGTTGCTGGTTGAGATATACGAATGGCAGACGGACTGTTTAGTGAAAGGCATAATAATGTGCAACACTGTTACACTGGGGATTGTGCAAACATTATAATATATTGAAGTAGCTGAAAAACATTGGAAACAATAGCCACAAACTATTATAGCCTATTACCAACGTTTAAAAAAATAGGTGTGAGAAAACCAGACATAGTAGTCCAGGAAAAGAATACAAAAGTAGCATTAATCATTGAAATTGCTGTGCCCAGTGAATACAGTGTCTTAAGTACAGAAACACAAAGTCATAAAATATTAGGATTTGCAGGCAGAAATGAGGACAATGTAGAAGATGGATACGTAGGCAGTTCCAATAGTAGTAGGAGCAACAGGCCTTATAAAAAATCATTTATAATCATACTTAGATATGTTGCCAGTACATGTAACACCATATGAATTGCAGAAGGAGTCATTACTGGGTACATTGTGGGTGCTGCAATGAGCACTTCTGTCTAACATAAAAGATGGAAACCATACTAATTTCATGAACTTTAATCATACATTGACTTAGGAATGGGGTCCATTCCTGTCACTGTATTAGAAACCCAATAAACCTGGAGAAATTAAAAAAAGGACATATAAAAAAAGAATTTACAGTCATACTTAGATATGTTACCAGTACGTGTAAGTCCATATGAATTGCACAAGGAGTCAATGCGGGGCACATTGTGGGTGCTTCAAACAGCACTTCTGGCTAGCCTTAAAGATTGAAAAATGAAACCATACTAATTTCATGAACTTTAATCATACTTTGAAATAGGAATAGGGTCCATTCCTGTCATGGTATTATAAACCCAAAAGACTTGGTGAAATTACAAAAGGACGTATTCCTATGGTCAGTGCTTTGACACTAACTTGTGTCCCTTCCTCTGAAGCTGTCTACAAGATATGCTGCAGCTATGCCAGGAGCATTGGCCAGGACAGAATCACAGACAATCATATCTCACAAGGTTATCTTATAGTATTGTTTTCCACAGGACTGCCACTGTCCTACTCAGCAGATTTGGGGGGGAGTGGAGGCAGTTAATCATAGCCCACAGCCTTATCCCACAATCTTATCATAGGCATCAGGCATTTATATAACCCTTGCTCTTCTAACTCCATGTTTTTATCTTTCCAGAGTTTTTCATATAAAGTGTACTGCATTATACTGACTATTGTTTCTATTCTGTTCTCCTTCTTTCTGCTATCTTCATCTTCTCCTTATTATTATTATTATTATTATTATTATTATTTGATATTTTGTTTCTCTTCATTTATGTTAATTTATTCTGTTGATTCAGCCATGGAGTAGGATGTGGTATGACAGTAGCTTCCACATTCTGCTGTGACTTCACCAACAACTGCTGGGCACCTAGCAATTCCTCAGACCAACCTCTCTGTAGGTTGGTGATGCCTATCCTATGGGAGGCAAAATGTAGTGTTTGATGGTGGCACCTGATGCTGCTGCTTCTTCTTTGTTGGGGGGGCTATGCTCAACAGGGAGTGGCACTTGAGGGATCCCCCTTGGGTCATGCAAAAGGAGGTGTGAAGCCTGGTCAGAGCTGATGTCCACTGGTGGCTTGATATCTGGATTGACACCTTGAAGTGCATCCTCATAAGAATGACAGAGTCACATAGCTACATGGTTCAGACCATCAGGATACCAGGGTTGGGGCCCTCCCATGATGCCAGACATAGAGGCGATGGTGGCTTCCTCACAAGTCCAACGTGGGATGCAGACTTTAGCCCACCCTAGCTCTGTCTTGGGGTTCTCTTTCTTATGTGCTCTTCACCCTTTCCTGTTTCATGTACAATCCTTCCAATTGCAATTTATCCACCCTCTGTTTGTCTGCATACCACCTTTGTGCCCCCCTTTTACATCTTCTTTACTTCTCCCCTTCTACTTCTTAAAAATCAAAAGAGGCACCTGTCCCTCAAATATAAAAATAAAAAAATTCTCCCCCTACCGCTGCCAGTGCACTTTTCTTCTGCTGGCTCTTCACCTATTCTGACTTTGTTGGCACCAGTTTACTTCCCTGTTATAAACAATGATTAGCTCTTTGCTGTGTAGCCCTTGTATATGCACTCAGGTGTACCCATGTAGAACAACTTTGGCGGTATGACCTATGTGAAAACACGCATTGCAGCAGGTACACCACACTCATGCTGAAAGGCTTGAGGTTGTCTGTCCTACCGTAGCACTGTTTGTTCAATTGCATGGTGGCTGTCATTTTCACATGCAGCATACCAGTTTACATCTGTAATAGTGCTGACACTGTCTACTAGTTTAAATCACTTTACAGTCAGCTGGTCAGCAATACAGTAGAGTATGAATTATACAGCAAGACATGTAAGTATCTGTAAAGTAACACAAACGTGGTGAACCTCACTGTAAGTCAGCCATTATGGTCTTAATAAGTAACTAATTAAAACAGCAAACGCTTACTTTAAAAAAACAAAGCAACGAAGCAAAAGAAAAAGCATCAAACAAATCACAAACAATGACATTTTAAGTTATAGGAAATATTGTCTCATAGTACGTTTTAGTTTTTACTGTTGTTAGCTGTAATGCCAGTCTTCTTCTTTGTCCACAATAGTATTCCGGGGTATGATTCTCAGAGTATAAGGCTAGTGCAGTGTTTGCTACATGGAATAAACATGAGAGAATGATGGAAAACTATACACTAGTGCTGTGAAACAGTATACTGCCACCAGGATAGCAGCACATGAGTATTGCAAAGGCAATAATCTAGACAACTTGAAAGTAGATAGTACTCTAAATCATAGAAAGCTGTTCTGGGTACCAAAGCCATCTTTTTACACAATAGTATATCACATACTTCTCAAGTGTACCTCATTATGAGGAGCGTTCCTCATTTGAGGTCCTAAAACATTTATGTCCCTTAAAATTCTACATTGAAAGCATCTGTCACACATTCAGTCTTAGGAATTTTTTTAACTGATATCCATGATAAAGGGAACAGAACCATATTAATTCATCAAGGTAAGTTTTTATATGTAAAAAATAATTCATTTTAACCACCCTATGAGCTTCCTAGGTGAAGTTGTTAGCAAGCTGTTAGTAAGTGTTCCACATTTTGCTCATTTGTTCCACATTATAAGAGGAACTGTTCCTTATTTTGCCCATCTGTTCCACATTATAAGAGGTAGAGTTCCACATTTTGCCCATTTGTTCCACATCATGAGAGGTAGTGTTCCACATTTTGCCAATTTGTTCCACATTATAAGAGGTAGAGTTCCACATTTTGCCCATTTGTTCCACATTATAACAGGTAGTGTTCCACATTTTGGAGATGGAGGGTTGAGAAAGATACCTCAGTTGGAGATAGGAAGCATAGACAGAAAGTAGGGGAAACCACTGCAGCAGTAGCACTACTATAAAAAGACAGACACATAAGTTTGACTGGAAGGCACATCATCAGAAAGTATAAAGGTAAGTAGTCGAGTCCCTCGGGCTCACTGGTGGGACACCTGCTCTTTGGCATTTACCTTTTTGATCTTCAGAACAGCAACTAAGACTTAAGGCTAACAAAGTTTGCAAATGACTGAAAACTGGAATTTATCTGCTTCCCATACCCTACAAGAAGAACTTACTCCTGAAAATACCTGCTGTAATGAAAATAGGCTTCAATTAAATACGAAAAAGTGCAATATCGTCCCATTTTTTTAATAACCTCTCTCTGCAAGATATAGTATAAATAATACCCCATTGCAAAACGAAAATGTAGTTAAAGACATAGAACTTGGGTCACTTGTGCCCTCTTTTTTATCATCATGTGGTAACAACAGTCAGAAAATCCTAATTAGTGCAGCTTATTGCCAATAAAATATAATTTAGATCTAAAGAAAGAAATTGGTCACTTAACTTCAGCATTGATAAGGCCAATTACAAAGTGCAATGCCCCCTTTGGGTTGTACCTCACTAGGCATATAAAACAACTAGAAATATCCTCAGTGTTTTTTAACTAAAAGGATGATTGGCTTGAAGACCCATCCACTGATCCAAGTTTTGCTTGAATAAGTGCAAGGATAGATGCGAGACCTATTCCAGAGAAGGGGCACCTCTAAGACACATACCTGTCCCTTCAGCATATGCTATTTATGTTGCAGGCAAGGTTTAGGTCCCTAGAGCTGGTGTTCCTAATACTATTTGTTTATAGATTTGCAACAGATCCATTAGGCATTGTAGGCCAGGCATAGGTTACCTGTCAACATCCTGTAGGAGACCAAATATATGGAGAAGGCTTTGAGGCTTGAGGCAGTCCACATAGAAATTGTTTTCCATACATGTATTCTTTTTCAGAGAAATCTCTGAGGGCACTCCAGTCATTGCATATGCCTGTCCAGGTACATACTAAAGTTTATTGCACCCTGTTTCTAAGTTAAAACCTTTATTCATATGGGAATATGCATGGCACGAGGCAGGATTCAGCTTATCATTTAACCTTACATGCCTTTTGTCTCTGCAATACACCATGTGGTTTGCTTCTTTCAGATGTTTGTGGAGAAGATCTGTCACATATACAAATTCCTGATTAAATTATTTGAAGTAATTACAGATGTCCTGGAAAAGGAAATTCACAGCTTTCAATTTTGTTTTTTGTTTTTTTTTTGTGAGCGGGGATGATACCTTGGCTCACAGGTAAGCACTTTTACTGGTATTTAATTCAATGTAAAAAAACTGTTAAATTAATTGACAGCTGATAGCATTTCCTTTCATAACTCTCCTTCTCTCTCTTTCTCTTAAATAAATAAATATATATATATATATATATATATATATATATATATATATATATATATATATATATATATATGGGTCTATTTCAGATTATCAAAGTTTCAAAGCTTCAAAGCTTCAAACATCATATGGCCGAGGACCAGTGGACTGAAATTTTGAAACTTTGAACATCAAATAAAAAAAAAAAATGTTCTTTTATGTTTTTGCAGGATGGCATGCCCCCCTACACCCCCCACACCCCCTACTAATTAAATATACCAACTCCGAGAACACACTACAGCAAGGAAAATGGTACATTTCCTGTTCTGCTTTGTACGGCGATCTCCATGCAGAACGTTCGAAGTTTCGAAACTTTGATCATCTGGTCCACAGCCATATGATGTTCAAAGTTTTGAAACTTCGATCATCTGAAGTAGACCTATATATGTGTGAGTGTGTGTGTGTGTGTGTGTGTGTGTGTGTGTGTGTGTGTGTGTGTGTGTGTGTGTGTGTGTGTGTGTGTGTGTGTGTGTGTATGTGTGTGTGTGTGTGTGTGTGTATATAATTGTAAATACACAATTTCTTGTCTTCCCTTCATCCCTTCTCTGCCCACCCTTCCCCTCACATTACCCTCTATTACTATTTAACTAAAAGAATAGCTACTCTGCCTTATAGTCACCTTTGAGTACATCTAAATGATACCATACCTCTCAAATTCTTTGCTCCAGAATTTGAGATAAAGTAAAAAAAAAATAGGAAGGGGGACTCAAAATCAGGACAGTTTTTAACTATTGCTCTAATTCACTTAAAAAGTTAATAGGCCAGTAGGTTTTGCTTCAATGTACATTTTCTGAGCAATAAAAAGTAGGAAAATCTAATGTCTAGTACTTTTTATTGATTGCAATTCTTAGTGATTTACCCAAAAATTAAAAAAAAAAAAAATTATGAAGGATTGGTCAGAAATATTAGGTAAAATCAGACAGTTGAGAGGTATGATTGACAATGATAAAAGGCTGCAATAAAAAATGTTCATGCAAGCCAGGTTACAGATATTTTTCTAGTCATGCTTCCTGCATCTTATAGCATTTATCACTATTCTGTTCATGCTGTCGAACCTTTATCACCCATCTCCATTATAGCCGTGTAATTAACTGCCATAAGTCAGACCCAGTCACACTAACACAGTAAATAAAAAAACTTTGTACACCACACACACACACACACACACACACACACACACACACACACACACACACATTCCCCCGGATTCATGAAGCTCGGCGCAAGGCAGGTGTAAGGCCTGCGCCGGCCGTGCGGCGTATATATGGTGTAGTAGCGCCATATGCATATTAATGAAGGTGCACTGCCACCACATCCACGTGCATAGGACACGTGCGTGAGTGCATGGGGCATTACTAAGCTGCGCCTGGAGGCATGTCAATGTTGGCTGTCGATGAGCAACCTAAACTGCTGAATATTATAGTCTGCCTGCAATAGTAATCGCACCTATCAGTGTCCATGGATAATGAAACGTATGCAAAGCATGCAAGACAGTTCCCGGCCACACAAAATGGAGAACCAAACAGAAATGCACACAGCACAATATGGGTTTCCGTCCAGGGAACAAATGATATTTAAAATCGTGTGTCCATAATGTACTGCACTGTAAGTAGTTATACCCAGTGGAAGTGAAGCGCATCATGTCAGCGCGCCGCCAATACACACATCTAGCCCCATGGGCAGGGCCACCAGCAGTCCCACAGTGGTAGTGATAGTACACAGCTGGGCAATTGTGGCTATTTAACAACCGTAAAGAAACCTGACAGTCCAAATTGTATACCAAACACACACAAACATATGAATATTAAAATGTGCTATACACATGAACAGGAACGTAACCGGCACATACACATAGGATGCTATATGCGGAACCGGGACATCCAAATGCAGAACCCATGCATGCAAATGCAATATGCAACAACCCCTGTATAGCACATAACCCGCACCCATGTCCGAATGTCCACCAAATCCAGCTACCAGCCTTGCGCAGCCGTACACCTACACATAGCGAGTATTCCCCATATGTAGTAGGAAGTATCGTCCTAGGCAGTGTCAGGATTGCAAATATGTATCCCACGTTTGTAAACATCCCATCACAGTTACGTAAATCCAAATGCCCGCATGTTCATGTTTTGGCAAAATGTGTGTACATCCCGCGTGAGATAAGTAAGCTGTTGAAACCTCAGAGTTGTTTACACGCCACGGTGTCTAGTACTGTACACAACTGGACAAAACATGTATGTGTAGTCACAGTACTGTTCAGTTTCTAGACAGACATGCAAAACATACTATGCAGGATGGAACACCTGTCCACCATGCAGGTCTCCCCACTAGGGTTGCCACCTGTTCAGATACCCAAGGTGGGACATCCTTCGTAGAAATGTGAGAATTTGCAGGATAAAACATACCCCCGGCCAGTGCAAAGGACAGAATGACACTTGTATGCCAAGATAAAAGCTTATTTCATAACATTTGAATAGCTTATACTATCCCAAATAATAGTTATGTGTTTCAGAATCAAAATACCTGTATCATGCAACTAGTAAAGAAAATAAGAAATATACTTTTATCTTAAAATCACAGGACATTTGCCATGTCTTAGGTTTCATCGCGGGACACAACTGTCCAAAGTGGGACTTCCCCTCGCAAAGAGGAACAGGTGGTAACCCTACTCCCCACTGAATTATCGACAGTATATATTCAACTCAATCACATACCGACACCACCTCTCAACCTATTACAGCAACAAAATCTGGACAAAGCCTAAAAGGATGGGTGGACAAATAGGGACAGATGTAATTACTGCTCTCACAAACGTCGAAAGTTCACAGAATAATAGTATGTACATTAGCATGAAATGTTGTGAAGGATGTGTGGTAGTCCCCGAGTATTACAGAGGTCCGTATATTTTTACTGTAACAAACCTTCACATATGTTGACTGTACTACTGTATACCTGTAGTTAATTCATGTGCAAAATAATAATCCTCGTATGAATGAATACAGGAAATAGTCAAATTTGAATGGGAACACCACTCACCGTGGATTATGTATTGTAACCACCCCCACCCATATTATGTATTGCCAATATTATAAGCTGCTGACAGGTGCCCAAACACATGTGTCTGTAAACACAGATAAAATGTTTAAAATGGACAAACTCTGTCCATGTGGTTTGTCTGACATTTAAACACGGTCAGAGCAGTTCCGTTCACCAGGCGGACAAGCCTAAACCCAGATCACCACATGAGCACCCTGACAATTAAAGACCTGTATGTGTCAGGACTATAAGCCTTGGGGTTCTGAATATCCCTGCAGTGATTAAATATGAAGCTTGGGTCCAGAGCAGTAGGGAATAGGGAATGTGTAACATGTAGTACCGCATGTTTCCCAGCAGGAGAATGGATGCCTGTGTCGTAAGTGAAGCGGTGAGGCATATGTTAATGTAGCTATGTACTATGGGTATGCATATAAATGAGTCAGAACACCAAAAGTATAGTGGTTACAGCATCCGGCCAACGTGAATGCAGTCCCGGTTCAACTACGACTACAGCACATATAATGTTAAAGTGTAATGAATGCGTCTGTGCTGTACAGACATTTAAATATGTAAAGGTGAACGTGTGTTTTGCATACGTCCATTAACCGGATTACAGATAATTTACTGGTACTGTCACAAGTAATAAAGCCCACGTAAGCACAAAGACTTAGTAAACATATGCAACCCACAATAAGGATATGCATGTGCGTCTGCACGTAACCCACAATAAGGAAATGCAAGTGCGCCTGTGCGTGTGTCATCCGCTCAAAGCATAGTAAATGAATGCTGTTTCCCCCATGTTAGTTATACATGGCTCAAACCTGTTAACCCTGTAAAGTATGAAACCAGACAAAGGCATGCAAACTACCAGTACAAATAGGGACAAACCCCAGATATGTGCCAGAACAAACATAGAAAGTGGATAGAATAACGGGTGTGTCAGTAGCATGGATTCTCTGAAGGGTATGCAGTCATAACCTGAACTGCTTGCCAGTATTTCCCACCATAAGTCTCAAATGAAATGCCACTACATTGCCAGATAGACACAGGTTTATGTAAAACACACCGAAGATAAAGAGGCAACCAGCTGTACACTCTGCGACAATCTGTACAGTGGAAAGGTATGGTATGGTATGGATATAGATATATGTGTATACACATAATCCACAGACGTAAACCAAAGCCGAGAGCATGTCATACTTTAATGACACTTTCCTAAACATCCTTGACTCCCACGCTCCAAATCGATTAATTAGAACTAAGAATCGCATAGCTCCCTGACTTACAAGAGAAACCAAAGCAAAAATTAAACTTCGTGACCAGGCTTGGAACAAATGGCGAGCCACCAAAACTCCCCTAGATCGTATTAAATTTCAATCACTCAGAAACTCCACGAAATCAGACATCGCTAGAGATAAAAAACAGTACTTCTGTCACCTCCAGGACAAACATCAGACTAACCCAAAAAAGTTCTGGGCTGGATTCAACAACCTCCTCCATCCTGGTAAATCCTCTACCCCTATACCCGAGAAACTTACTAGTAATAAACCTGAAGAGATAGCCAATGCCTTTAACATTTTTTTTACGGAGACCATTCAGTCCCTTGCCAATCATCTACCCACCTCTTCCCCATCATTATCTCTTCCTCCTGACTCACCTCCTCTCTCCTTTAAACTACAAACAGTATCCACCTCCTATATTCTTACCCTACTAAAAAAACTGAAATCGTCCACCCTTGTGGCCGATCGTCTCCCAGAGGAATACCTCCAATTAGCCTCTGATGTCATTGCCTATCCCATATCAATTTTGATTAACAGATCCATAACTGAGGCCACCGTCTCCCCCATTTGGAAAATCTCATACATCATTCCACTTCACAAAGGAGGCTCCTCCACTGAAACATCTAACTATAGGCCCATCGCAATACTTTCTCCAATAGCAAAAATTTTAGAACGGTGTATTCACAAACAACTCCTCCACCACCTCACCCTCAATAATCTGCTATCATTTACCCAGCATGGCTTTTGCCCCCATCACAGCACTACTACTGCCCTCCTCTCCTTTGTCGACTCAATAAACAACAACCGTAACAATAAACTTATATCCTCTGTGCTCTTTCTTGATCTATCAAAAGCTTTCGACATGGTAAACCACCAGCTATTACTCCACACCCTGCAAACCTTTCATCTGGACAACTTGACATTCAACTGGTTCAAGGACTACCTTTCTGGCCGGCACCAAGCAGTCCTATGGCAAAATAGTCTATCTCAACTACTCCCTAATAACACTGGCGTCCCACAGGGCTCCATACTTGGCCCCCTTCTTTTCTCTGTTTTTATTAATGATCTTCACACAATCATCCCTAGAACCACTTGTATACAATATGCGGACGACTCCACCCTGATCTGTTCTGATCTCTCTCTCCAGAAACTCCAAACAGCCACCCAACTATGTTTTGCCAAAGTTGAAAAATGGTTCTCTGACCTGAAACTCATACTTAACCCAACTAAAACCAAGTTACTCCTATTTTTCCCCTCGTCTACCACTCTCCTACCCCCTGAGCCACAACCTGCAAATTCTAGCTCCTTTTTTGTCGAATCCTTTAATGGCACCATCATTGAGCCCATCTCCCACACCAAGCTATTAGGTGTCACTATTGACCATAAGCTCAAATTTGATATGCACATTGCCCAAACCATCAAGTCAGTTAACAAGAAACTAGGTTCAATGTACAGAATCAGGAACTTTCTCACTCCTCATGCTAGATTAACCATTGCCCACACTCATCTCCTTACCACCCTACTCTATGCCTCCCCTATATTTTCCTTCCTCAATAAACGTGAGCTCAATAAATTTTCTACCACCTACCACCATATAGCCAGATTTATTACAGGAACACCCTATCGCACCCACCATTGACTCAACCTCAGGAAACTAGGCTGGCTAGAACTGCCCAATCTTCTTAAATTCAATCAACTCACCAAAGCATTTAAAATTATAAATCAACCAGACAAAACCCCCTCACTGAGTAAAATCCTGACTCCATACACCAACTTAAGTTCCCTTAGGTCTTCAAATAGTAACCAAGTATCAACCATCAAATCTAATAACTTGGGCGGCGACGCTCTTTATGCTAACTCTATTGGAAAGCATTGGAACTCCCTTCCTAACTACCTTAGACTCATGCCAGCACTTAACCAATTCAAAAACAATCTCAGAGAATACTTAAAGTCCCACTGGTTGTGCCCATGTCTAAACCCAGACTAATTCCTATAGGTTTCATAGTTCCCTTCACTCTTCTCACTCAAAAGCTCTTCTCTACCATTTGACTTCCCCCACTTGTACCCATGTCATCATACCAGCATAGCTTGTCCTGTCACCTCCTTAGCTTAAGCATTTTTTTCTTCTACCATGTATATATTGATGTCATACTGATTTGTTATCCTTATAATGTTGTACCTCTAACTAATTGTAGTGTGTTATTTTTCTCATTATTGGAGCTTTTCTCCTCGGGCCTCTACTGAAAAAGGATATGTATCCAGCTAGACTAGCCCGGTCAACAAATGTAAAATAAATAAATAAATAAATAAATAAAGCAAATTATGAAATGAGGATTGTACATGTATATATGTATACACAACAAACATATGTCCCGTAGATATGACATATGTACATAAATAGGCCACGTTATAGCTAATATGGGTAGACAGACATGCACGAAAGGTGAATAAACCGCTGCCTTCCAAACCATTGGCCAGAAAGTGACAGTCCAGCAAGTTCTACACTTTAAACATGCATATAGGTGTCCATTGCAGGACCCAAAAAATTGATCCATCCGTAGTGTCAACCGACACTGACGCAAAATAAGTGACCTCAACAAATACGATATAGCTGTACATGCAACAGTAGCAGGTGCAAGGGTGATGACACATGTGTCGATAGAATGTATGACGTACAAACTGATATCCTGAGAGTGGGGAGTGCATATAAGTGTCTCCACACTTCAGTACCGCTCACATTAAACATGTGTAATGGGTACTGTAGAGGGTTGTCAGGTATGGGAATCATGGGTATGCAGAAATGGGCCTAGGTGTTGTTTGGCAGAGATTTCGTAGGCCCGCCCCGTGGGAGTGATGTGGGTATAGCACACGCCTATATTCTCAATAATGGGGCAAACCATCCACTGGATATTGCGTAAACCATTTTGGGAATATGTAGGGCCCTATATCAGTGTCATGTAGGCGATTATCATGGATGGACATGCGTACGACCAAGATGGTAACCATAACTGGCAAACTGTCAGAATAAGACAGCTGCACTAAGGCATAGTACATGAAATACAAATAGAGACTATATTAGATATACCCCAGACAAAGTCAGAACGTTGAGAGAATACTGGCATAGCCAGGAATACGAATGTTATGAGTGTTACTAATCATGTAACAGAAATGTCAGTCACTATTATCTAACCGCACAGTTCATAATGCCTTGCCAGCAATTTACCAGAAAGGCACATTACTATGACAAATGTAACAAGGGCAAAGGTCAAACATCAGGGTGTTTACCCATAATGTGTACAGGTTAGGGGTATGAAGGTAACCTGTCCAAAATACATGTACAGAACTAGTGATACTAGGTGGATAGGTGAGAAGAAAGACATCAGGACAAATGAGAAAACATGTACAAGTCATACGCATGTACTCCGACAAATGTGAATGACAATGTATGCCCTGTGAATGTCAATGTGGAAGGTTAATAGACTCAAAAGAAATGTGTCCCTCAGGGTGTCATGCAGTGTCACTGTAACAATGTCCAGTCCCCCATACTCGTACGTGAGCTCTGCCACTGACGGAAAGCGCAAATACCGGCGCACACATATGGTACATGATAGACTAATTAGTGTGGATAAGCAGCTGTTGGCCTGTGTGAGGAATACAACCCTCTGGGTGGGTGTGTCCTGCAATATAAATGTAATGGCATGTGGCCTGTGATGCTGCCATACAGTGTGTGTATTGGTGTCAGAAAGTTGATATCTTGTATCAGACACATACACCGCAACTATACAGATTTACGCAGAATGTGTAGAGTTCTGCCTCATATGTTTGGTGTGTTCCACGTAACATCAGTACCATTCTGGCACATTCCTGATAACTGAAGTCATGAAATAATGACAAACATGTGTGTTTAAGACACCAAATCCATCAGAAAAGCCATACTAATGCAAAACCTATTATTGTGTCAACTATATACGTTTGTAAGAGCAACATGTCAATACTGCCCCTATGTGTCCCACTATCAGATAAGGCCTTGTCCAGAAGTTTGCTCTAGGTGGTGGAGTGGTATGATCAGAAACAGATACATGTGTGAGGAAACAGCATTATCGACTGCAAGATAACGCAGAAGGTATGAAATGCGCTGCAGTAGGACATTCAGTACTGTCCGCAGGTATGTGCTGACATTTCAAATGACACAGCAGTCTACATGAAGTACCTGTAGGGCTGTCACCTTTACAAATGATGATAGTGGGACATACCCACAGCCATGCACACAGCACAAATAGACATACACACAGCAAAACTAGGCCATGATACATGAAGCCTCTGGCATGTACGAGTACAGTGAGAGTACAGCAAGGATAGATGTCTGCCAAGATATACAGCAAACGCCTGTAAAGGCGTGTAACATAGCCCGTAACATGGACGTTGGATGGACAATGTTGGGATTTGCAACATACCCCATTGGTATGTGAAAGCTATGCAAATATGCGATACATGAAACAGTCATCTGTCCATGCAAGAGCAGAGTTATGGGCAGAAAATAGATTTTATATATATATATATATATATATATATATATATATATATATATATATATATATAGACAGAGAGCGAGATACAGACATACCCACACAGAGACACACACACACACACACACACACACACACACACACACACGTGGCAGGGTTGGGAGCAGAACACGAATGTAACTACTGTACCACACAACAGCATTGCGCAGTGACAGAACATGCAACCGTGAGTAGTGGATCACGGACATCACACAGGCATACGTCTAGCCTGTATACAGCGGCATCAAAGGCAAAGATGCCGCACAGATGTTATGGTGAGTGAATACTGTAAAAGCAATGTACTGTTGTCATGCAGCTGGAAACACACAGACAAACACTTGGCAGGCCTGGGAATTGAACTTACACCTAACTACCCTATCACACTACAGCATGACGCATTTACAGAATGCGCTACCGAGATTACTGAACACAGCACTCCCAGCGGCATACTTCTAGGTGGGTGACATCATCCGCAAAGGCAAAGATGCCGATAGGGAATGCATGTGTTGTGAGGCATCTAAAAGCATTACTGTGTCCCCAGGCAGCTGGAAACACACACACACACACTTGCATCTAGCATTACTGTGTCCCCAGGCAGCTGGAAACACACACACACACACACACACACACACACACACACACACACACACACACACACACACAATTGGCAGGGCCAGGAGTTGAACATACACCTAACTACCTTATCACACTACAGCATTATGCATTTACAGAACGCACTACCAAGATTACTAAACACAGCACTCCCAGCGGCATACTTCTAAGTGGGTGACATCATCTGCAAAGGCAAAGACGCCGATAGGGAATGTATGTGTTGTGAGGCATCTAAAAGCATTACTGTGTCCCCCAGGCTGCTGGAAACACACACACACACACACACACACACACACACACACACACACTCGGCAGGGCTGGGAGTTGAACATACACCTAACTACCTTATCACACTACAGCATTACACATTTACAGAATGCGCTACCGAGATTACTGAACACAGCACTCCCAGAGGCATACTTCTAGGCGGGTGACATCATCCGCAAAGGCAAAGATGCTGATAGGGAATGTTTAGAGAGTGAGCAGTCTGGAAGCATATTACTGTCCCAAGGTAGACGTAGACAAACACGGCAGTGCTGTCATCGGGCCAACTAAATATCTACGGAGCTCTACAACACAAAATAGATACGGGATGCGCCATAGACAGTACACCCTTCAAGACAGCAACTGGTGTGTTCAATGTAGGCATCCACCATGACATTGAAAATGGACATCTGTTGCCTGGATGACCACCATGGCTATACAGGATGGCAATGGCCATGCCCACATGCTTAGTATCACACGTCTGTTTGGAATGTACTGTGTGTCCATCTACACAATGGTGTACTGGGCATGCTCACACACTTAGCAGTTGCAAAGGGCCGTCTTGCATGCACATGGATTGTAATCACGGAAGGGCGCAGTTTGGAATGTACTGTGTGTCCATCTACTCAATGGCGTACTGGGCATGCTCACACATTTAGCAGTTGCAAAGGGCCATCTTGCATGCACACGGATTCTAATCACGGAAGGGCGCCATTTGGAATGTACTGTGTGTCCATCTACACAACGGCGTACTGGGCATGCTCACACACTTAACAGTTGCAAAGGGCCATCTTGCATGCACACGGAGTCTAATCACGGAAGGGCGCAGTGTGGAATGTACTGTGTGTCCATCTACACAACAGCATACTGGGCATGCTCACACACTTTTCTGTTGCAAAGGGCCGTCTTGCATGCAGATGGAGTGTAAACACGGAAGGTCTCAGATATGACTGTACCGTGTGTCCATCTACACAACTGTGTACATGGACTGTACTGTGTGTCCATCTACACAACAGCATACTGGGCATGCTCACACACTTTTCTGTTGCAAAGGGCCGTCTTGCATGCAGATGGAGTGCAAACACAGAAGGTCTCAGATATGACTGTACCGTGTGTCCATCTACACAACTGTGTACATGGACTGTACTGTGTGTCCATCTACACAACAGCATACTGGGCATGCTCACACACATAGCTGTTGCAAAGGCCTGTCGTGCATGTAGATGGAGTGTATACACAGAAGGGCACAGTACAGAAGGGCACAGTAAGGTATAACTGTCCTCACGCACAGGACGGTCACACATGCAGTGACCTGTACACACACAGCTGCCATCACAGCTGTCACAGGTGCAGGTCACACGTACACACTGGAGTGTACACTGTAGCTGTCAAGTCAGCACCATGTCATCGGTGCAGCACTATACAGCCTTACAGTACCACAACACAATGTGACACATGACCACTGGGCTGTACAGAGGTGTACACCAGCTGTGCAGAGTACACATGTACCAACAGGGATCCAACAGGTGTTATGCATTGCAATGATACCAGTATACATGCACAGGTTGGCTCAAGACATACCACAGCCCTTACACAGCTGTGACACCTGACTGTTGCTGTACACCAATGAACACATGTCTGGATATGTTATACATGTGATTGTGTGGATGTGTGCATGGACTGCACACACAACACATACATACATAGCCTGTGATGTACCTCATGCATAACAGTGGCCTAATCAATGCTACACACGCGAATAGAAGGTAGGCCCATGTCTGTTGAATGCTCACACTACAGGGGGTAGCAATGTTGACCGGGACACATACCCTTGTACTGGTCACCTGTGACACCCGTGATATCATACCACAGTCCATGTGTTATGTATGTCAACACACATGTCCAACAATAGCAATGCATACAAACATGGCAACAGGATACACATGTGACATCTGTACTGTGTATGCAGCAACCATGCATGTGCAGTGGCCGATGTCCGTAACATAGTTGCACCTACCTACGACATGCAGTCGCAATGCAGACCCATCATTGACACCTGTATACGGTGACATACAAACAGCACATATGGAGGGATGTGTGTACATAACGTGGTGTACCACCTGTGTAGATGTATGTGTGCAGGGGATGGCTCACAGTTGTGTCACACACCATCCTATCATGCCTTGTGCAAACAGTACGCTATGTCGCTGTTACGTGACGGTGCTGACATAATGCATACACAGCGGTCAGGTGTTACCAACTATATGTCACCTGTAACACCTACAACCTCCCGTGTGCATATAGCAGCACATTTGCCAGATATAGCGTTGGTACACATAATGCAATCAATACCGCTGCATGTCTATCAAACATGTCATCATATGGCAGGTGTATCATTCCCATCACTGCCATGTGTGTCTGAATGTGTGACCAGAGATGCCACATATCGCAGGGAATATGTCCCAGTTGTTACACATCCTTGTACACCATTGTAGAGATCTGTACATACGTCAGTGTGGGAAGCATGACGTCGGCTGGTGTGGTGCATCACACATGTCGGCTGTCCGTATATACACATGTGTGGTCACCACAGTGTGTGTGTGTCTGTATGTATGTCTGGTGCTTGGTGTGAGGGTGTATGCTAATATATGGTGAGAAATGATCAATAACCCCACGTGGTGACTAACCCGTAATGGTGATGCATTACACTACCCTGTTGATGCCATAGGTCCCAGCCATACTGGCTACCTGTGCATGTTCCTTCTCTGTGACACGTTGTGTGGGTGCATAGTACTGTGAGGGTGATGACCACATAGGCAAGGGTCCCCACCTGCACACTATGGGGTGTGCGTTATAGTGGTGTACACCCCGTGAATGTGGCCATGTTCACGTACTGTTACAGGGTCCTACTGCTGCACAGTGTGGCTTCCAGCTACTAAGTGACACCTCACAACATCATTGGCCAGACCGCTGTGTACAACCCCTGCACCATGTCACCATACCTGTAATGTGTCCTGCTATGTATGTCACATCTCTGTCCAGTGTAGCCTGTGGCACTGACCACATGCGTCAGGTGCAGTATATGTGCAGACATCTGTGTCATGTTGGTGTTTCCAACAGTCAGGTTGAGGGTACATGTAGCATGCTGATATTGCCAGACGTGCCTGTGAGTAATCCACAGTTACACGTGGGGGACTGCAAACACTGCTACCTGTAGGCACATGCAAGTACACCATAGGAGGGAACCAGGGTATCACAACCAACATGGTGCTACAGATGTAACCGAGACACATACCGTGAACACATCACAATGCATGCTGCACCTGCACTACATGGTATGACCGGTGCATGTCGAAAGTACACAACCTATGTCACATACACATCTCTCAGTATTCACACACAACCACTGCAACATACACATCCCTCACTATGCATACACAGGTAATATTACATACACATCTCTCAGTATTCACACACAACCACTGCAACATACACATCCCTCACTATGCATACACAGGTAATATTACATACACATCTCTCAGTATTCACACACAACCACTGCAACATACACATCCCTCACTATGCATACACAGGTAATATTCCATACACCTCTCACTATGCTGTTCACCCTGTGCATCAGAATATTTGTGCATAACCCTGCACTGATGGTGTGGATGACAGGGATGCGGCACAGGCTTCATCATATGCACAGGGTGATATGTTTGCCAGGGGCATAGGCTGCACCAATGGATAACATCATGTGTGTGTGTAAGGGCCGGTGAGTTGACTGGACATGTCTGTGCAGAATGCATGTGGATGTTGTGGAGCCCTACAGTTGTGTTTGCTGTGTGCGTGTATGTGTGTGCACAGTTCTGCCATTTGTGAGGCCTACATGGGGTATAATTGACAGCTCCAGATTGTACAGAGCAGGTTGTACAGCTCACTGTGTCTGTCCATGGCCACGTGACCTGTGCCTGCCTGGGGTTGCACAGGCACTACCAGGTGGAGGTACAGAGTGGCTACTGTCTGATGACACATGTCCGCTGGAACCATGTCCCCGCTGAGAATGTCCAGGGCGACATCCACGTGGCCTGCTGTGTCATGGTGTTGACAGCACAGCACCAGCTGCACTGCTACTGCTACCGGCACTATGGGAGCGGGCATGTGAGGTGGCACGCTCACGTCGACCTACACTAGGTGGTGTTGCCGGCCTACATCCACATGGCCTATGCCTCACTCCTACCAGATGTTCCAGCACAGACAGCTCCCACTCATGGATTGCCATGCCTCGGTCAAGGATTCTGACCATTTCACCTAATCACCTATCCAGAACATTAGCAATCTGCTGTTGAGCATTTGCCAATGCCTGGATGTTGTCATTTAGGGTATGGATAGCAGCCCTCTGCAGCCTCTGCCCTTCTCTGTTCTGCCATTCAGCACATGCCTGTGCTGCCATTACAGTCTGGAACATGCATCTGGTGATACCAGCTGCTGCGCTCTGTCCTGCAGGTGCATGTCTGCCAGAGGTCCTCCTACGAGCAGCACCAGCCACATGCCTGTGTGGCACATCTGCAGTCATTACACTGACACCATGGTGTGTAGACACACCTTCTGTAGCCACCACACATTCCTGTTCCACGCTAACAGACGCTGACTGTCCTTCCTCTATGGCCACTGGTGATGCGGTATGTGTTGGCAGCAGAACTGTGTGCGGGGAAGATGGGGACATAGCTGGGATGGTAACCATTGGCACATATTCAGCCCCTGACAACCTTGCCTGTACCTCATGCATATGTTCATCACCGCTAGTATCTGTGGGGACACTAACATCAGATGGACCGCAGGAGGGTAACGCACCTACATCACCAGTGAATGCAAAGAAATACTGTAAAGCACAATAGACACAGACACAGACACACACACACACACACACACACACACACACACACACACACACACACACACACACAAACACAGACACACAAACACAGACACACACACAAACACAGACACACACACACACAAACACAGACACACACAGACACACCATGCATGTGATTTGTCAGATGGCATGCAGCATGCCTGCGATACAGCAGAGGGCATGCAGCTCAGACATTAATAGTGTTAGTAAGCATACCTCCCTGGGGTGCACACTACAGCAAGCAGGTGTCATATCAGTAGCCATGCAGTTCACACAATCATGGTAGTATGCATGCATCCCCGTGATACACCATGTGGCCCAGAACAGGATAACAGTACACATGGCTGACATGACCTTGACATGTAATCTGCTGACATGTGCATTAACATGCATACATGTCTGACACAATGGTGTCCTGACACATGTACAGCATCATAATGGGCTTCACATTGCAGTGTTGTTTGTATGCCCTACAGATAGAATGCATGTTTAGCAAATGTGCATGAGCATGGGAGGGTAGTGTGAGCCATCTACATTGCTATACAGTGTGAAGTACAGACACTGTGCCATTGCATGGCATCATGAGGCATCTATGTTGCTGTAGAATGCATAATATGTACAGATTGCATAGCCATAACTGCAACACAATCATGATGTTCAACAAATCGTATATGGTAGACTTTAGTGACACCTCCAGTAGCTGTGCACAGGCTTTTAGGTTGTCCAGTGTACCACATCAACTGTATAATCGGTCAACTAAGGCTATAATTGGACCATGTGTGGACAATGTGCAACTGGGTGTATACACATCCCAAGTACTATGTGGCTACATGTCTCTGGCCATCCCCCATGGCCATGTGTGCACATGTGTTGGCCAATTGTGTGTGATGGGCATCTATCTCACATGACTGTGTTGTCCCATATGACATACACCCATAGATGTCAGATATGTCACAATCCACAGGGCTATGCAGACAACGGGTTGTATGTTTGGTATGTGGGGTATAGGTCATGCGATAGTGTGACAATATTGCAGACAGAACATTACATGTCTGGGACATGTCAGGTGGCACATCACAATGTGTGCACCCAATGCAGGGGCATATGACACAATGGTAACACCTGTGGGCTGCCCATATCACAGCTCACTGTGTGGTACTGTGTGTGTAGCACACATGTTGTTCCAATGCATACTACATATGCCTCCATTGTAGAACACCTCCACCATTGTATGCACAGCTGACCACACATGTCGCAATGACAAGTACTGTGGTTTCAAGTCGGTGTATCATTACGTTTGTATATATTGCACATGGGTGGCCTGTGTGAATGAAGGGTGGTGCGACCTGCATATTGTGACTGGAACAAACATCAGGTGTGCAAGTGTTAACTGGCCACATGGCAAATAGATCTACACTGTAACATGCCTGATACTGATGACAGTCTCAGCTGCAATGGACTCATGTCTGTGCGGCACGCCAGAGGTACCTGTATAGGGGTGACACACCAGTATGAACATTATCCATGACTGTATGACAGCCACAGGTTGCACTGTGCATGTGAACACATTCACCTGTGTAATAGCATATAGTATGCACATGTGTGCATACACAACGTAGCATACTGTAGTATACAGCATGCGTGTCCACATACCCTGCATATGTTGTTACTTTACATAATGTACAGTGACACATGCAACTACATGGGATATAATAGCCATATGTGCAGTACTGACTTACCAGGCAACTCCAGGCTCATTGGTTGGGAGACACCCACCTCCACGATGGCAGCTAGTGTTTCTGGATGCTGTTCCCTGGGTGTTCCCAGACTGGCCAGTAGCTCCTCGGTGTGTATGAGTGGGGGCTGGGTTGGTGGCCCACCACCTGTTCCACCTTGTTCCCTGGTGATTGCAGTGGCACGCTGTTTTGCATGTCGTATCAAGTCTGTGCAGTGTCTGCACACCTGCTGGTAGGTGCGGTTATGGCCACCCACATCATTCACCCTCCTGCGTAGATCCTGCCACAGGTCATCCCGCTGCTGGGCATGCTGTGGCACATGGCTGAACAACAAGTCATAGTTGTCATGGAACTGCGGGATGAGGACATCATCCTCCTGGCAGGTGTATGCTGGGAGGCGTGTACGGGGCATTATCTGTAAGACATAATGATGGTGACAGGTCACAGTTTCAGAGATGTACAGAGATACTGCTGCACATACATTTCTATGACATCTACTACATCTGCACAGTTATCTTTGCAAAGCATCATGACACTGACATGACTGACGTGTTTGTGTCACACATGTCACACCCACTATGCATTGGATATCATCACCATATATGTGTGTCACCTCATTACAGTGTTCATATTCCATGTAAATGCTGTCTTGCTGTGGGCATGTCTATTTGCCTGCACTTGTGTTCTTACCTATCTGCACATGCCTGGATGTGTCCACGGTCCTACTGTTGACCTGGATGCTGTGTATATGTCACATATCAACACAGACACAGCCGTAATGGACTTGAGCAGTGACAATGCACACATATGCATGGACACCTGTACATGCATGTGTTTTGCCATATACATCTACACAGCACTGTACAACTGTTCAACATCCTGCCACGGATCGCCTGTATTGCACATGTCATAGACATGGGACAATGGCTAGTCAGATGACATTTGCAGGGATGGCTATCAACCATAGCATGTGCGGGCATGCTTTCCAAGCTGTAACAGACAGCCGTTGTGCCACCGCAAGGTGCATCAGTGCCACATTACTGATCCAGTCAGTTGATAGTACATCTACCATGCGGCCATCACACCATGTATGACTGGGATGACATGTGCAGCTTTGATGGACAGGGTTGCATGGTATGGCGGGAGTATGTCACATATATGGCACAGGGATCTGTCCAGCCTGTGGCGATCCTAGTATTAGGATGGTGGCTGTCCATGACATATGTCTTATAGATCAGGATATGGACATGTAGCATGTCCATCATCATGGTGTAGCAAATGTCTTTCTGCAAGGTAGACAGCATGCTGCATAGTGGAGGTGAGGATTGTGAAGGCTGGTATCGCACATCCATGCATAGCCATTACCCCTTAAAGGTGGTATGTGATCCAATATTGGTCACCACAGTGCTGTATATGCCTGTCCAGTGATCTCCGTGCTCATGGATGGCACCCTGACATGACATGGGTACCTCATATCACTACCTAAGGGGCCTGGAGACGTCACCAAGTCAGAGGGTGCACTGCACAGCACCATCCCTTACACAGTGTCCATAATGTTGACCACAGCCTAGATAGTAGTTTATGGGTACAGGGATGTTCACCTAGCGGTGACATTGCTGGTATCATCCATCAGACTGTGCACATATGTCACACACCTCACCCACACAGCCCATTCTGTATGTTGTTCACAACACTGGCACAGCTATACTGATAGGTCATGGCCATTCACAGCCTTACATACACAGATGCCTAACATTTGTCTGTGTGGTATGGGCTACAATGAGGGTGGGGTACAACACATTAACCCTGTTCTACTGTAGCTGGCACTGGTGTGCTGCGCACATGTCACTCTTGCACCTTTTGTAGTTGTGAGTCTGTCAACAGGCCACTGGTGGAACACTCCTGTGACATGCAAAGGTATTTGTAATCAAATATCCATGCTGTCTTGTACATCTGTACTGCTAACATCTACAGTGCTAATGGTTCGTGGACATGCACACCATACTCAGCAGGGTTATAGTGCGGTGCCACCCTAAATGACTGTCATGGTCATGCTAGGCACTTGTTCAGAACTTGTGAGCATGTCATGAGGTACTGATTACTATAGCACCCATTCCACACCATTTCCCACAGGTACACTGGCTGTCCTACACTTCCCAGCTTGCTTATGGTACAACAGCTGTTGTACACACGTAACGCACATATCCTGTGGGACATGGTTGTATATACAGGCATGTCCAACTGTCACGTACCAGTGCTACTGCCTGTCTATATGAGGGATATGTTGTACATGTGGCAATAGAGCAATTGTCTCATGTACACATTCAATGCTCACCTCCCAACATACGGCACTATAGCCTGTGGGGGATGCACTTCTGCAGCCGTGCTGGGGGCATAGCTCTCAGGTGTACCTCATTACGAGGAACGTACCTCATTTGGGGTTCTAAAAGGTGCATGTTCCTCAAGGTTCCACATTGGAAGGGTCTGTCACACATTCATTGTTAGAAATTGTTTACCTGCTAGCCATGGCTAAATAGATGGGAATCATATTAATTCATCAGAATATCTTTTTTATATGTAAAACCAGCCTATTTTAGCCATCATATGCCCTTCCTAGTTGAAGCTGTTAGTAAGCCAGTTGTAAGTGTTCCACGTTTTGCCCATTTGTCACACAGTATGAGGGCTAATGTTCCTCAGTTTGGGGACAGGAGGTTGACAGCTATGGCTGTGGGTAATGCTGTCACCAACCCTGACTGCACCTGACAGTCATTTGGGGATGTGTAACATTCGCAACACACCCCACCCATCACATAGTCTCACATGATCTACACCACTGGCCACACCTACGAGGACAACGTGTGCAGTACGTCTCCATACTCACTGTAGGCACCAAAGGTAGCCCCCATCATGGAAGACAACATCACCAGCTTATAGCCCACAGACTCATGTGTGCCCATCACATACAGCCAACAGTGAGTTATAACATTCACAACACACCAGTCATACATGACTCTGTAGGGAGTCACACTGCAGTTCCACACAGCAGGCTACACAAGGCGTTAGTCGCTTACATCTTGCGGTCGGGTAACTGCTTCTGCAACATAACCTATGCACCCATGCCACACCTCACCAGGTACGATGTGACTGTCAATCTCCATGTTAGTGTGACTGCCCTGTGATGCCACTTCACAGACTATGTGTGCATGGGCATACAATAGCTCACTAGTCTTATAGCCCTGAGGGTGTGGGCCAAGCCCTGGGGAGCAATTTGCATTCGTCCGGACACGATACCACTGTACAATGACCGACTGTGTCACTTCAACAGTTGCCTATGCTCCTATTGTCATTCCACAGGCATCTGGTATCTGTCCGCTTTGACTGACCTGGTCAAACACAATGCTGTGGCACAGATGACTTGCACCTGTCAGCCCTGGGAGTACAGCTCACATGCAAGGCTCTTGGCTGCTTCTATACTGCCTGTCTTGCACAGTTTCCATTAACTGTCACCGGCAGGACGGGAACTGGCAGGCACGACATGGGGTCATGTGACACAATGCTTGCATCTTCCTCTGTGACACACGGAGGCAAGGCACACCTTATAATGCACCACTCAAATATCTCTGCAGTGACTGGGACCTGCCTCTAGGCTCTGCAGAGCACACCTGCAATGGCAGGTTATAGACAGACCATACCTTTCAGGCACATACCTGGACCAGCACACCCACAGCTGAGGGGTTCCCATATCCCACTATGTTTTGCACACATCCTAGCAAGTTACTTAGCACAATGCATCAGAGGTGCTCCACGTGCAACTAACTGTGTCCGGGACCGCTATACACATTGTAACAAGTGACAGAGTCAACATCATACCCCACGGGTAACATACCTTCTATGTTGGTATATTGGACAGTGGGCCTCAGACAGCTACTACTGATATGTGACTGACACTACCCCACACTTCACTGGGATAGCCACTCATGTACCGACACATCCATGAGTCATACCCTCCACTCTGCTGGATCAACCCATACACACCACCTCCAAGACCTACATTACCCTTGGCATGCACACTACCACCATGTGACTGGTGTTACACACCTGGGGTTATCCCCTCATTGGTGGAGTCTAAACATATGCTAATCAACCTTGTTAGCCACATCCCGGCACCACACCCATCACAGCATACACAGTACATGAGTACTACAACACCTACTACAGACGTCTGCTGACAGCGGTTGTTAACATCATGACACCCGTGCAGATGGACAATGCACATAAAAATGCTGACACATACCCCGGTGCACTTCATTAGCATGTACACAACTGCATGGATCATGCTATTCCACACAGAGCCATGATGGTACACACCAGATAACAGACGCCACTCTGGTGGTCATGTTCCATGGACATATGATGTACAACAACAGGTGTAGGCTGTTGCACAGTGGTGTACATTCCCATGTGTGGGGTGGCTCACTGGTCAGCCATGGTGGGGCCACAGGGTCCCTCATCACATACTACAAGACTAGCTACGTAAACATGACTGCCACACATTCCGGGGTGTACCACCAGGCATTATGGTGGTATGTCAGTAGTCAATGGCAACACCCACATCTGCTGTCACATACAACAGTCACTCAGGAACATTGCAGACCCAGGTGTTGTTGGCAACATGCTGGAGGATGGATTCACTGCTGACATTACACCCTCTCACTCACTACAGGGCCGCAATCCATACATGAACATTGTGGTGTCCCTTGTGTTCACACCTACACAGTACTGATCTACACTCTATATGTCCTGGGACACTGGCCCCATGTCACCTTCCAACGTCCCAGACTGTGTTGTCCACCAACCTCTGAATTACATGTCTCCCCACTAGGCCACCATATTCAGTAATAGTCTTGTTTCAGACATTGTAGCCCTGGAAAGGCACACAGCAGCATTTATCACACTACACACAGGTGGCACCACAATGCACAAGTGGGACTATTGTCCTACACACCTGACTGGACTGTTCTGCATGGCTATGGGGCACATCATCAAGGACGTCATTCACAGAGACATTGTTGGGCTCCCGTCCTTTGCTGCCACCTGGGTTGGGCTTGTTAGGGCCAGAGCATGGCCCCTACACATGGTGGACTCCTTTCATACAGTTACCAGGGCAGTTGCTGATTGTATGGGAGTCCACACATCCTACATTATCCTCTCATTGCCTTTCAGCATCATTCCCCATTCTGGTATTGACAACATACACATCCACCTGCACATCATACCCTGTGTCTCAGGATGTTATGCTGTGTGGCTCATGGACAGGACACACAGTGAGGCCAGCATACCATAGTACCTACTACATGTCAGGTACATTTGGCATACCACGGTCCTCAGTCATAGGGCCCCTCATGTTCAGTATATGCTTCCTGTGGGAAGCACAGGGGACTTTCCCTGCCTAGCTTTCAAACCCCTGCATACCAAGCGCCATGATTGCTCCACCAGCTGATACTGACTCCAACCATATGGGTGTTGCTGTGACAGATACATAATATGACTATCGTGGCATCAAGCTGCATGACACAAGGTGCATGCACATCACCTTTGCATTACACCATTCACCCACTGACTATCACATGGATGGTAGTCCCCTACATACATATCACATTGTACATGTTTGCAGTACACACATATGTCGCGCCCACTCCTGTGGTTACTGTATTGCCACTGTGGCGTGGATATCCTTCTGTGTGGCCACACCTATCTGTACTGGGTGTGTAGCTGGTACATAAGCACCCATTGTACCTCTGAACTCAAGACATCTACACACATTCAAGGGTACACCACCCCATTTAGGGTGTACCTTACACAACAGCTACAGCTTTACATGCCACAACATTAACACGCCATGACGTTTACTGAGCTCCGACAGTTTAAATATGCAGCTGCACTATGGACACCACATCTGTACACATTTGCATACTACATACTCAGGGGTGACCTCTGCTGATCAGACAGGGCCCATGTTCACAACATTATTAATGGATATACTCCTCATACGTGACATAAGCAGAGGCCACTGTGAGAAACATGCTCATGGATATGTGCACACATGCCACAATGAGTGGGATGTGCTTGTGGGTTACATTCCCAAACCGGACACTTACCATGCTTTGAAACATAAGTCCTATGTACATCACGCAGGGACACTCAGTAGCACTGTTCATGTGATACCTCCCTTGGTGGTTGGGAGACACATGTAGGCCTGGGATCACTGCAGTGGCTGTACTATGCAGAGGTGCAGGTGACACCAGGCTGTGCTGTTCACAGGACACTACCCTAGAGAGGTGCCACTAGTGTGAACACTGTAGTTGTGCTTACACATGGACTTGCCAGACTGCATAGTACCCCACTATGCACCTGTGAAGCTATTACATGTCCTTTGTGCATGGTTACTTGGTAGCCCTTCCATTTAGATTAGCTATCATGCTATTACAATGTCCCATACCTACAAGCCATATGTATCCTGTTATTGTACATACCAATAGACGATACCTGTGGTATGCATGATATGCCTGTTATGCTGTGTAGAATATCTGTCATATCTACCTATAATACTATACATTACACATATTTCACATAGTATCCCATAATTCAAAGCATACTTGCACAGCGGGACCACCTTACATATGTCATTAACGTTATATGCCCATACACATGCGTGCTGTGACAGTATATCAACATATACTATCCCTGCTATGGCACGTCCTTGTTGGACATACCCTACCACTGACGGCGGGTTGTATGGGATTGTTCTGTTTAACGCCCTCATTTAGCATCCCTTGTGGTGTCTGTGCTGTGTACCTTGTGTCCCACTGCTGGATGCACAGTTTCTACAAGCGTTAGTATGCTCAGCAAGACATCACTACATAAATACTTTTCCCCACTTTATGCATTGCGGACACGTTTAATTAATGCAAACCAGGCTATACATACAATAAAACTAATTAATACAGATCATGCTATACATAACCTTACATATCGGGAGTTCTACATACCTTGTTGTTGTTATGGCATTTCGTTTCTATCTCTCTCACAGTGTTTCAACTGGTATTCGGTATGAGCATATGGTTTGAATGTCTGGCAAGTCATCCTTATATACGTTGATACCTGTAACATGTGGATTCATCCCACCAATTGGTGTTCCTGAGTGACTAATTACTTGCATATCAGCCGTGCAGCTACTCCATTTGCCAATTACAAGGCAACAGTGGGGTATAATAGGATTCTCCACTTGAGCGTTGCCTATTTGCCCTACCTTCGGGGAGACGGTCTGTATTGTGTTTTGTTATGTGTAACTGCAACTGCTATGCATGGAGACAAGTATAGTTTGGATTCATGTCCCCCGTGGATTGTGTGTGACAGGTAGAGTATTTGGTTCAACATGTGGGTGTACCTGTCATCCCAACGTCTGATAACGGAGTCTTGCAAACAAAACCTGTAACATGGCTGTTTGTTCCATTATACAACGCCTGCAATTTTGCATGACGCCTTTAATTGTGTCTCTCACACGGTATGTTGTGGGTTCTGCAGATGTAATTGACTGACTGGATGTTTGTGCTGCTATTACAGCCTGTATTGCTTTAGTTTCTAGTGTGGGGGATGTCGGTGGGTGTACGTAGCATATACAGGTTTGTGGGCCTTGCATTTCTACATAATCCATATATATGTGTGTGTGGGCTCCATCCCTAATTAGAGAGCTAACAGTTAGTAGACTTATGTTACGGGATTGTACATTGGGCCATTGTTAATTGGTTTCTATATCATCTGCAGGTGAGTTTGCTACTTGTATACCTCCGTAATTGCAGCAATATATCAAGGGATATGTGTAAGTGACAGCTATCCCTTGTATTTCTGTCCCAGATATTTGCAGTCATTGTGGTTGTGTTGTTAAAAGAGCCTGTTTGCCATGGGTTGCCACCTTTTCATATGGTCATTGTTGGACACTTGCGGGACACACAGCGGTGTTTACAGGCCAACACGTAGCCATGGTCAGTACACAGGTTAGCACATACTTTTATCCTCACTACATACCTATTGTTGTGTGACTTTGGCTACTTATCATATTGCATGTAACATTTACGTTTCTTACATACAGGCATAACTTTTAAATACGACTTTTACATTATATATGGAACATATTTATGTCCTACCATCTCAGACATTTGCCCTTTGTACTGTTTTATGTCAGGACACACCTGCCCAGGGTGGAGCTGTCCCTCCTACTTTGGGACAGGTAGTAACCGTATGCCTACGGCTAGCTATACCCACACCTACCGTACTGATCTGCCTCTGACTTGGCACTAACAAACACATGTTGCAGACACACACACACACACACACACACACACATTACAGTCACACAGAGATGCACACGGCACCCTCAACACACACTTACACAGACTACGGCACTCACAGACACAGTTGAACACAGTACCTACGTGGACCGCAACACCGGCAGCGGTGACTAACTGTCCCTTCATATCATCATACTATTACTCGCGGATGTACTGTTCCGGTACTGTGTTCTATCGGTCTTTCAGCCTCGTGGTTACGCATGTCGGTATGTTACACATTCCATGGTTGGTGGTATCCTATTTATTTGTACCGCCAAGGTGTTATGAATGTCGTTGAACTATCTATTATATTTGCAGATATCGCTGAATCCATCTATATCACCATATATCTCTCTATTGCCCTTTCTATCTGTATTATATATATGCATATGTGTACATATATATATATATATATATATATATATATATATATATATATATATATATATGGCGGGGAACCTGACAGGCACACAGCACCACCATATGCTGTAAGGCTCATGTACTGTTCAGGTGTTGGCATTCCGTGTTCCACTGGCTGTTGTGTTTACAATGTTTGAGGGCTGCCTATATAGGAGTCACACATTGGGCCACCTATACATTACAATTTACAGGTGGTCATGTTTGTGTGCCATCCATTTTACTGTGTGTGCAGGTGGAGAGGTGTCAGTCCGTAGGGGCCTACACTGTCAGAGTATGTGCTATACCTTCCCTCTTTGCCAAGGCATAGGCATATTGGGCACACCTCCGTCTGCCTACTGGGGCTGGCACAGTGTGTTCATGGTCTGAATCCCTCTCTGCCTGTAATGGCCTTGGCAATTGCAGTGGGCTATGAGGGCCTTCACCATTTTGTCCCTGCTGCAGCTGCTTCCGCAGGATCATATTATGAGGCATGGCACATACTATGACGATGTGGGCACACGTGCCTGGAGAGTACTGCAAGGCTCCACCAGATGTATCCAAGCACTGGAACCGTGATTTCAGCATCCCGAACACACGCTCTATGATGATTCTGGTTTGTGCATGTGCCTCATTATGGCGTTCTTGCATGGGTGTGTGTGCATTTCTGATGGGAGTCATCATCCACGGCTCCAGTGCATAGCCAGCATCCCCCACAAGATGGCCATGTGGGATGTCCCCCCTGACAAATACCTGATACAGCTGTGAGGCATGCCAGATATGGGAGTCATGGTAGCTTCCAGGGCTGCCAGCACACACATCCATGATAATGCCCTGGGCATTGCACACGACCTGGTAGTTAATGGAGTGGAATCCCTTGCGGTTTATGTAGCACCTACCCTGCTCACCGGGTGGTGACTTGATTTGTATGTGCGTGCAGTCTATCGCACCCAGTACCTCCGGGTAGTGTGCCACATGGTGGAAGTGGCGCATATTGCTGGCCAACTCCTCCTGAGTTCTGAGGAAGTATATCTGCTCACTGGCATGTGGTAACATGGCATCCAGTAACTGGTGTAGTACCCTGGATGCTGATGCCTGTGAGATACCCATTATATCTCCAGTTGGCCTTTGAAAGGTACCTGTGGCCAGTATTCGCAGGCATACACATACCTTTGTGTCCACTGGGATGGGTTCCCCTCTGTTGTTTCTGGTTCTCAGGCATGGCCGGCACAGCTCCACTATTTGCTGTAAGATGTCCCTGTCCACCCTGTAATGCTCTACTATCTCCAGGTCATGTAGCCCCTGGTAGGTTACCCTTGGTCTGAACACTCTCCTTCTCCTCCAAGGCCTGCGGTGGTTGTCAGCATCATCCTCCACAACACCGTCAGTCTCTAACACATGCTGATGAATCACAGCTATGGCAGCTCCCAACATGTACATTTTAAAAGTTCCCCGTGTGTTTACACCTATGGTGCGGTGTTTGGGAATACACAGGTGTGTGTTGGGTGCTTTCACACTTTATACTATTGTGCTGTGAACACAGATGATGTCATAGGGTGTGTATGTACGATCGTAGCTACAGGGTATTTTATGTGTTTTACTGCCGGAACTACTATTGTGGTGCCTTTGGTGTTGAATTACATTTGCCTGCAGTGGATTACCTCTTGACCTTCCCTTTACATTTCTGCACGTTGCACCTACCATTTTCTGGCGTGCATCCTGCAGCCTACTTTCATTTGTACTTTCCTGGACCTGGCGTATCTTGCGTTATGTGTGCTACAGCCAGTCTGCTGTTGGTTTGCTTTGCTCTGCTGTGTCAGGTCTCCTATCTTTGCAATCCAATACCTCCCCTCCTTTCTTTGCATTCCAATGCCTCCCCTATCCTGTTTTGCAGGTTTCTGCAAGCAGACTTGTCAGTTGCCGTCGGTTGGCCTTCGTGGGTTGATTGGTGTTGATTGCTCATTAGTACTCCAATTAGCCTACTTCCACATTTCCTTCTTTTCTTCCCCTGACCTTCCTGTTTCTGCTATTGTTTGCGGTGCGTGCATCCAATTACTGGGTTTTGGGCACGTTTTCATCCTCGTACACATGCGCTTTTGGGCACCATGTGTGCTCTCAGCTAAACGATTCTATACCTTCCTCCCCACCCCTGTCCTGCAGCTTTGCTTAGCAACGGACAGGCCAGATTTGCATTGCTCCAATGTGCTTACTGCTACGGTGGCACACCCCTCTGCTGATGTCATGTATCTCCTCTGAGCCACTCCTCGGTGTTATACCACTGCGCCGTATGGTACAACCTTCATCCGGCGGGACATTTGCGATTCAGTATTATCTGCCTCATTTTCATGGCATTGACTACTAATTCATAGTTACCGCGCCGAACACTATCACAGGCCCTTAGCAACCCTTGCACCTTGGTTGTGGTGTTCCATGCCTACCATTGTGTATTATGCTGTAAACCTGATTTCTATTATGTTGCGATTTTATGACATTTTTATATAATTTCTTTATGTTACAGCTGCCGCACACATGCCCTGTGGTTGTGCTGTGCGTTACTGTGGACATGACATTAAATGTTGTTATTTACATGTTGTGCATCTTTTCTTATGCCATTGGCTGTGTATTTTGCCATTGGCATATGTTAACGTTGTGATACCTGGGTCTGACCCTCTTCCATAGCTCCGATGTTCTGTTTGGGAAAATGTAAACCGTGTTTTCTGGTTTACATTTCTGTGGGCTTACGCTACGCCTGCACCACTTCATGAATCACTATATGCCTTCATTTGCATGGTGCGACACTGCACATGGGGTGATTAGCATACTTACACCAGGGGCTGCGCAGTTCTGGCGTACGCCGGTAGCGCATGTGGAATTGGATCGTACCTGAATCGCTCGACGGCCATATTTGGCATTATACCACCTACGCTATGCCTGCGCCTGGCGCAAGCTTCATGAATCCCGGGGATTGATGTGCGCCCACTGCCAAATGCTCCAATAAAGACAAATGAAAGTACATCAAATTTAGAATTATAAAAAAAAAAAAAACATTAAAAAGTAAAAGAAATTACACGAAAAATTGCATTATGTGCAAAACAGGCTTAAATCTAAACAAATGCAGAAATATTAAAATAAAACCTATATCTAAATATAAACCTAATAGCTATATTAGCATAGCCATTACTACACTTTAAAATACCACAAATTGCCAGCATCGCCAACTACATTAAAAAAATAAAACTTACCACAGAACTATGGTGGAAGATTACCAGACAGGCTGTTTGCAAAAGTGTATGCAATTATGGGAAGGCAAATTCATTAGGCAAGGTACATACTTACAGAATCCCAATAAAATGAACGTGAAGCAGTAATCCAACACAGTAAAACGTGTGAATGGAATAGATGTGCAGCATCTGGTTCTGTGATATAAATGAAATTTGTTGTACTCTAGGCTTAAGAAACCTGCATCCCATGTATCACTCATCAGACATCCACTTATTCCATATATGTGCATTCACTCCCCCTACATCACCTTAGTAATACCTGCTGTTGCTCGTTCATCTCTATCACAAATAATAAGGCTTGGGGGTTCATTCAGATGCTTTAATATATGCAAACACATCAGGATGGATAAAAAATTAACAAACTAATTAACAAGCAGAGCTTACATATATACATGTTCACATCTCAACATCTAACTACAAAATGGTAGTCAGGCTCGCACGTGCTCAGTATTTATACTCTAATGCAAGCCCTTTGATAACTTCTTAAAGGTATATACACATGCATCTTGATCTGCATCCTCTCTCTTAAAGATTGCTCTTCATACAAAAGAATATTAGAAACAAAATACAATGTTCATGTCCAAGTTGCTTCATATCTGCTACAGCGTTTAGAGATTCAACCATATCTCATAACACAACAGTTGGAACTAGATTTAGCAACAGGTACAGTCTGTGGTGCAAAACTCGTATCAGGAACTTCTGGATTCATCATAGGAACAGGAATGTCCTCTGGAAGCTCCTCTGGAATTGGAAGACTGGACAACTCCATCTGAGATAAAGATTTTCTCTAACAGGCTATCTGCTGTGGTATAGACTTGAATACCGGTCTCAAATGTTTCTGATTCCACCTAAAAGTTGCTCCTTCTGATTCCACAATGTACGATCTTGGCTCTGGACAAATATCCTTCACAACACCAATCCGATCATAACCTTTGGATGTTTGCATCCTTACCACTTCTCCTTCTCATAATGGACTGAGCGGTCTACTGGTCTTATCATAGTAGCACTTCTGTGATAGGTGTTTCCTCAGATTGTTTTTCACTGATCTGTTATTCTTGACACATGGAAGCAACAACTGTCTACTGAGTGATAATGTGGTTCTGGTTTGTCTTGAGAGAAGTCTCTGAGCAGGTGAACGAAGATGTTTATCATGAGGAACATTTCTGAGATTTAAGAGATTCAGGAAAACATCAGTATTACCTCATTTTGCCTTCTTAAGTAACTGTTCTACACTTTGAACTGCGCTTTCTGCCAAACCATTTGACTGGGAGTACTCTGGACTACTTGTGACATGAGTAAAGTCCCATTCTTCAGCAAATCTTTTGAACTGTTGGCTTGTAAACTGTGTGCCATTGTCAGAAATAACTTTGTGTGGACTACCATGTATTGCAAAATGACTGTTCATCTTAGTAATGACAGTACTGGATGCTAGGTGAGGAAGTAAGTCAATCTTGAACCAATTGAAGTTTGAGTCTACTAACACCAAATAATGTTGACTATCCACTCAAAAATATCAGTGGCTACTGTTGAACGAGGTAGTTCCGGAATCTGGTTAAGATGACGTGGTTCTTTCTGTTAATGAGGCTTAGTACTATTACATACTGAACAAGAAGAAAGTGCTCTCTCAATGTCTTGTGACATAGAAGGCCAAAATACTCTCTCTCTCTCACCCTTCTTTTGGTAGATTCTGTTCCTGAGTGACCACAATGCAAGACAGTAATGTACTCAGATTGCAAGGATTTTGGAACAATTACTTTCGGACCATTCACTATAATACCCTTGTCAGACAAAATCTCATCTCAGTATGAAAAATAAGGTTGCAGTTCCTGAGGTAAACTAGATTGCTTTGATGGCCAACCTTGATTGATAAAGTGGTTAAGCCTTTGTAAAACTGGATCTGTGGCTGTGTGATGTCTCAGCTCATCAAGATATGTGGTAGAATTTTTTTTCACTTCTATTATTTCAAAATAATCAATCAGTTGACAACCTTGATTGTCATTCTGTTCAGTGGTATTTCTGGGTGATCTGGACAATGTATCAGCAAGGTAAAGAACTTTGCCTTTCTTGTAGACAAGATTGAAATTTTACTTTTGCAGTCTCGGCATCATACATTGCAGTCAGGCTGGAGCTGAATGCATTGGCTTACACAGGATTGTGACTAATGGTCGGTGATCTGTTTTGAGCTGGATAGGTCTGCCATAAACATAATCATGGAACTTCAAACATGCAAACACAATTGTCTAAAGCTCTTTCTCAGTCTGGGCGTACTGTTGTTCAGTTTGGGCAAGAGTTCTTGATGCATAGGCAACAGGTTGATCCTCTTGTAGAATGACTGCACCAAGTCCAAATTTTGAAGCATCACATAAAAGTGTAACTGGTTTGTGAACATCAAAGTACCTGAGCACTGGTGGATTGGCAATTCTCTGTTTCAGGACATCAAATGCTCATTGGTGTTGCTCTGACCAAGACCAGGATATGTGTTTATGTGTCAGCTCTCTGAGTGGTGCTGAAAGTTGACCCAAGTCTGGAATGAACTTGCCTCGGTAGTTCACCATGCCAAGAAAACATTGCAGGGCTTAAACATTGTCTGGAGCTGGCATCTCGAGAATGGCTATTTGTTTTGAAATGTCTGTTCATAGGCCTGTACTTGTGAATAAATGACAAACATAAAGAACTTCTTGTAGCCTGAATTTGCATTTGTGTGCATTGAGTTTAAGATTTACTTGATGTGCCCTTTCTAGAACTTTTCTGAGGTTTCTGTCATGCTCAGCATCATCACAACCTTCTACCAGTACATCATCTACTATGATAGCTGGGGGATACCCAAAAAAAATTTGCTCCATTGCTAGCTGAAAAACTTCACTTGCAAAATTTATCCCAAATGGCATTCTCAAAAATATGTACCTGCAAAACGGAGTACTGAATGTAGTGAGCAATGAGGATTTTTTGTCCAGCTGAATTTGTCAGAATAAACTCTTTGCATCTAAGACAGAAAAAATAGTGGCATTTGACATCAAAGCTGCAACTTCTTCAACTGCGTGCATTGGATGATGAGGTCTTTTTAGTGTTTTGTTCAAGTCCCGTGGATCAATACATATTCTGATGTCATCTGAGCTTTTCTTATGAGCTACCACTATGAAAGATACCCATTCAGTTGGAGTTTTGACTGGACAAATTACACCATGTTGCACCTTTTTGTCTAACTAGACTTTGACTTTGTCCTGCATGGCTATTGGAACTTTATGTGCTAGCCTCATAACTGGACTGACCTCTGGGTCTAACTTCATGGAGTACACAAATGGAATTTTGCCTACTTTTTCTTGGAAAAGATCAGCATGGGCAGAAAAAATATGCTGGGCAAAATTAGAGTAGTGGTGTTTTAAGCTAACTTGGTAGACTTCCTTAGTAAATAAAAGTAGTCCCATTTTCAAACAGTCTTCGAGTCTAATAATGACTGAATGTGCCTCTTGACCACATAAAATAACAAGTCGTAGCATCTCCCTGCAGAGTAACATGAAAGCACTACTTAGCCTTCGGTTTGAATTTCTTCACCTCCATAAGCATCAAGTTTCGCACACCTTGCCAAATCAAGCCTTTCACCTTTACATACTTTGGCAAATGTTTCTGCAGCCATAACATTGAACTTATAACCTGTGTCAACTTTGAACTCTGTGGATTTGCCATTTATTCAAACAGTACAAAATACTTCATTCTTGACATTTAAATCAACTGCATCAACTGTTTCATGAAGCGCTGAAACAACATCAGCATAAAGAATGGGCTTGTCATAGTCTAACTGATTATTTCCTAAAATGTTCCTTTTTAATGAAAGAGCACCCACACTCTTTAGATTTAGAAAATATTTTGAAGTGATTCCATTTATTACATTTGTGGCATTGTTAACCAAAAGCTAAACATTTTTCCCTTTTAGATTCATGATTACTGCCGCAATTACGACAGTTGAAAATAAAACTAGGTTGAGGCCCAGGCTTTGAGTGTGCTGACTCACTGTTATGCTTTACTGAGGCTGTGCAAAGTCTGGAATGTGCTACAAAGTTCTGGTGTTTAACAGTAGGTGCGGCAGGGGCTGCCATGTGTTTGGGCCTATTTCTTTGAACCATGTGCTACATACTGTCAACATGAGCTTTATCACTGTACCTTCTAGAGCTGCTCTCATTTATTTGTGTGCTTTTCTGTGAGCCCGTATATCTGGCAAATCTCAATGGCCTTATTCAAAGTTAAATCACTGTCACAAAGCAAAATCTTTCTCACAGCATCATATTTTATGCCATACATAAACCTGTCTTTTATCAACTCATCCCTTAAAATCACCAAATCTGTATGTTTTAGCTTTATTTCTCATATCAGTTATATATGCTGCAAAAGTTTCACCAGGCTTTTGATCCCTTGTGTAAAATAAGTGCCTTTCCATTGTAACATTTGTTTGGAGGTTACACAGTTCTCTAAATTTATGTTTTGAGCACTCTGGGTCCTCCCTTAACTCAGCCTGTACAACAATATGATGGTTTTCCCCATCACCAACATAAATAACAGGTGCATACACAAATGAGTGTTCCCCTTCTATAGCGTCTGACCCAGCTAAACTAAGCAGAATAAATGCCTTTGTACTGTCATCTTTATCAGAAAATGCAGCTTGTATGAAAATGTCATACTCTTGCTCAAACACTCTCCAGGTCTCAGCAATGTTACTGTCAAACACAAGTGCACTGGGTTTTCGAAATCCCTCTGCCATGCCCATAACATATGCACAAACACACTGAAAATATGGTCCTTGTAATAATGTATGAACAAACTGTTCTGTGAGCTTGTAACAACATCCAAATGCACAATAAATACATTACTTTGCGAAATCTGCTCTGTAATGGCTGTAATTTGCGAGATATGCCTTGTAATGACTGTACATTGCAAATTGACTTTACTGTAACACTGAACAAACATGCAAATACTTTATACACATCTGAAAACTTGGATATCTGCTTAATACGAAAATGCATATGCTTTGCGAAAAAATGCAGTTGTTTCCCTTTATTTTATTTGTTTTATACAAACGTACTTTATTTCAAACATTTTCCATAGTAACTGAAATATTTTTATCAATATCATACATATTTGTTTATGCAAAAATCATTTACAGCATTCTGTATGCCTCGTTTCATATTATGCAAAAAGAAATAGTGCTGAGCAAGATTTTATACCTGAGATTCTTTTCTGATAGGTTTTATGAATAGGTTCATAGGTTGGTACTAGGCTATCGGCCCAAGGGCCTATACAAGCCTAGCCATAACAATTCCCTGGATATTTCTTCCCACAATATTTACTTCCCTGGATCCCTGTCTAGTAGGGCAACTGACGTGATCCCCGAGGTGAATTTCCTATCTCCCATCCAATCGTCAAGGTTCCTTTTGAAGAGGGCCAAGGAGGTGCTCTGCTTGACATGTATGGGCAGTCTATTCCAGAGTATGGGGAGTCTCTGGGTCAGGAATCTATCCCTCCAGCATGTTTTGTGCACATTTATGCACATTTTTGTGGATGGTCCATTGCCAAATATTCCACCAGCATCTGGATAAGTGCCTTAAATCATTTTCATCAAGCCATTTTAAACTTCATTCCCCTTTTGTATGCAGCTTCTGCCTTCAGGTCCTTTCAGATATGCCGCTACTGGTACCATGTCCTTTTAGACATGCCGCTTCTGACACCATGTCACTCATTTGTCTCTGTTACAAGTAATAAGAAGGCTTGGAGTTTTGTTCAGATGGTTTAATATATGCAAATACATCTGGATGGATAGCAGCATCTCTAAATATGAACAAACTAGTTAGCATGCAGAGCTTATATACATACATTTTCACATCTCAGCAGCTAACTGCAAAATGGCAGTCAGGCTCGTATGCTCAGTATTTATACTCTAGTACAAGCCCTTGGATAGTGTCTTAAAGGTATATACAAATGTACATTGATCTACACCTGCTAAACCTAACCCTAACCCTGAGCCTAACCCTAACCCTAATCCTACATACTACACAAGGCTGTTCAGGCACCCAGTAAACACATGCATGCACACACACACACACACACACACACACACACACACACACACACACACACACACACACACACACGCACACAAACACATGCTCGCACACATGCATGCACACACCAGGCACACACACACACACACACACACACACACACACACACACACACACACACACACACACACACACACACACACACACACACACATTTCTTCCCCTAATACAACCCCCTTAATCATCTGGCAAAACAGACACTTTGCAACACAGACCTCCATTTGGCAAAACGTCTTGGCCTGTAACTTTTCAAAGAAATGCACATTTAGTAATTTGCAGAGACCAATATATACATATGAATATGTAGTTGTGTGAGATACATGAAATTTAATGAGAAGTGGTGAACAGAAATCCTTATTTCCATAGTTATCTTTTTTTCTTAGGATTACAGTTTCCTGTTCACTTCAGTAAGATGTGGCAACTGCATATGTTTCTGTTGAATAAAGCTTTATGTAAGCTATACATATTTACAGAATAGTACTTAGGGCAGATCGAAAGGAGCATCTGTCTTGCATAAAAAGGGCATGATCAGCAGATGTCAATCAGCTGACAGTTCAATACCAGCATTCAGTTTTTGAATGATGGTAATGCATTTGTGGGTAAGGTTGAAAATCTGTGTGAGCAAGAATGCAATACTAGTATTCAGAAATTAATGATGATACTGCTTTGTTGTGAGAGTTTGAGGTTGTGAGGTACTTATAATATAGCAAGCTACTTGTTACATTTGTAGCAAGTGGTTTGCTAATATTTAGAAAGAAGTGGACATGAGATCCTTTCTTGTTCCTAAACATAGAATTGAAGGGGATGCCAGATCGTGGAACAACACAGGGTGCCACAATATCTTGCTACAGCTCCTCACATTTACAGGTATTGGCTGTCTCATCTGTGGTTTTGTACTCTAGATTTGAGGCATGTTTTAGTTGCTTTTGGATATTGTCAGGTAATTTTATCACACCATTTTTGAAGCATGGTGAAGATTATATGCAGAAATGTTAGTGTTGTTTAGTTATACTTTTAGTTAGTTTAATATTTATTTATATGTTTAGATTTGGATTAATTTTGCCAGTATTGGCATTTTCTGATTGGTGACTTGTACTTTGTTTTATTTTTTATCCTTTTCTTTTATTTATTTATTTTTATACTCATTTAAATTTTATTTCTACTGATTTGATTTATGAGTGCAGTGTTGTGTTGGTGGTTTTGCAGGTAGAGTGGTATTAAATACTCAAAGATTTTTGTAGGATGCTAATAACAATTATCGGCACTATTGATGAGATATACAGTTTTGTAATATCCATTTATCAGTGTCCATTTTTTTATGATATATATACATTGTGTAATTTGGGGACACAAAATGGGTTCTTCACACTGAGGTGCCTGCTTCCATTGTTTCATCTCTAAGATTGCCTGTAGTGTCCTCTAGCATGGTTATATTCACAAATGTTTCAGTAAATGATATCTTAAACTGTATTTTTTCTCCAATTAATTATGCATGCATATTGCTAAGAACTTTACTAGCATTTATCATATACTGACTTGACATACACATGTGCAGTACCAACCTAACCAAATTTAGATCCAAACCTTCACCAGTTTATTATTAGCCTCAGAAAGTCTTATATATAATGTTGATGTACCACTCTCAGGATATGTCTTACAAATGTTCTCTACTGAGGAGTTCTTGTTGAATTCCACACAGTAAGCATTTTATATCTAGAATACATTTACTACAGATACAAAAACAGAGTAATAAATTGCTGAATGCAATAAATGGCATTCCTAAAGTGTGTTAAGTAAAACTAGGAAATTCATAAACATTCTGTGAATTATAGGGCCTTACCCCATTGTGAAACAAAAGTATATTAATTTCTCGGCTCTGTATAATTTCAGTGAAAAAACTATTTATTGAATAAACTATTCGTAGAACCCAAATTGTCAAAACCTGCCTTCACTGAATGGCTGTTTCATCAAGCTTTTTCACAAGGAAAAGAAACAAGGGTCCAACCTTTATGTCCGTTACTAAACTCTAAAAATGTTAAACACACCCAAAGGGGGGGGCTTCACCCCCAATACCCCCAACCCTCAACTAAATATACCAGCTCCTAGATCACACTACAGTGCGGAAAAGGGCAAATTCCCGATGATGGCCAACCATTGCTTTTCACTGTGAAAAAGTTCGATGAAACAGCCATTCAATGAAGAGAGTTTTCAACAATCTGGGTTAGATGAATAGTTATTCAACAAATATCTTTTTCAATCAAGTGATATAGACCCAATTACTTAGAGCATTGCCTTAATTCTGGATGCAATAGTCATGAATAGCAAGCAAAGGCTTTAATTAAAGTCTTGTGCTCCCAAACAATGCTGAAACTAATCAAAAAAGATTCACTTAATCCTACCGGATGAAAAGCTCAGCTATGAAAGGCCACTTCAGAAAGAAGCATCCCAACCATTTCTTCACTGAGAATGGGAGAGGCAGCCCATGCTTTCTAACTACAACCAAGTCTGAAGTCATAGCATGACAGGACAGCATATATAGCCTTGTGTGTTAAATCCAGGAAATTAAAATATTTGCAGTGGACAATATAGCATACACTGCCTTATATGATTTTGCATCACATAATCTCTCTTATTCTGTTAAAATCATCTTATAATGCTTTAGGTTTTCTCCTGTCTTATTCTCAGTCCTGTGGTTTCCATGCCTTCTCTATTCCCTACTTCCACCTTTTCTGTGATGGGATCTACCTTATGCAGTTTTTTTAAGTTGTTTACACATTCAGCTGCCATTTTCATCTGCCATTGAGCCTGTCTCCTTCCCTATCCTTACCACCCGCTCTCCAAAAGTTCCCTCCTGTAAATATCTCTCCATGTTACAGTTTAGCCTGCAGTATTTTAGTGAAGATAGTGTCCCATTTACAGTGCTAATTACCAGTTAGTCTGTTTTACACTAACATTTTAATTTACTAGCACCCCCCTGCCCTCTTTGTAGGCAGTGCCGGCATTTAATCTGTAAGAGTGATAGACATATGATTTCTAACAGATTCATCCATTTTATGCTTAGAGCTCTGCATGCTACAGCAAGAACTGAATAGCTTAGTGGCCAATGGGACTCTGGGTGACTAAACTTTCCCCGATGGGCACTAAGCTAAGCTTGTTAATCACAGATCAAAGTAAGCCTGGGCAGGATAGTACTTGCAAGGTATGTAATTCTTACATTGTGTTTCCACTGCCAGTAACAAATTTGTATGTAGGATCCAGCCCATTGGGGCAATGGGATTTAAATGCATTATTCCTAATCCTAGTCTAAAGAAATACATAGATGACATAACAGCTGGTAAAGCTCATAGACCTCTGGTATGCAACAGGCCCTAAGGCAGGCAGAAGGTGGATGTGAAAGGAGTCTGGTCTCTGTAGTTTATGTGCCCATAGACCACAAGCCAATGGGTGACCAGGACACATGGTGTAACACCTGTCAAGGTACAACCTAATCAGGATAAGTGCTCACACATACATACAGCACACATATGCACTGACCTTCTTAATCCTCTACCGCATAACCCAAACATGAGAAACTAAGGCAGAATCAATGCTACATAATGGCTAAATGAGGGGATGATTCCCACATTTTGAAAGGACTACCATTTACAGCTGATAATAGATAATCAAGTGTGCTCACTTGCCAGTAATGTAGAATAATCAGCATTATCCAATATCCTCTAAAGTCTGGACTCTAGACAGAGAAAGAGGCTCAGCTCTGAGGTATCAAAGATGCACAGCATAGCTGAGAAGTATAGCTAATACTGAGCTTTATGACAGTGTTACTGCAATGCTCCCACCAGTTATTATGGTACCACACATGGTGCCTGTAAAAGCATAGTGTGGCCTTCTTGGTGTGTCATGCATGCTGCAGACAAATGAGCCATAATGCCTGGAAATCATGCTGCCATCTTTAGACATACATAAATGCATACCCAACAGGATTAGCATATTATTATATGTTGTGGGAATGACAATTACATCATGCCTGTTGTACCTTGCCATGATAAAGGACAAATTATTATCCCAGTGATAAAAATTCAAAGGCGGGGGTATTCCAGGGTGACTCTTTGTCACCATTGCCATTCTGCCTTACCCTTAACCCATTAAGCTGTTTACTTAATAGCTTAGGCCATGGCTATAATTTGGCTTCTAGAAAACAACAAAGTGTATTGACTTGTCATCTTCTCTTTGTTGATGATTTAAAACTGTATAGCTCATCAGATGAGAAACTGAAAGCACAACTGCAGGTAATCAAACTTTTTCAGATTTTATAAGAATGTCATTTGGTCTTGTTAAATGTGCAAAAGCAACCTTTAAAGCAGGAAAACTGCAGCACCAGGAAAACATTAGTTTGGGACAAGAATGTGATATAAAGAACTTTAGTAAGAGGGAGTGTATAAATATTTGGTAAGTGATGAAGGATCAACAATACAACATGAACAAATGTGAATAAAATTTTGTAAGGAGTACTTCAGAAGACTTAAATTAATCCTGGAAACAGCTTTGACATCTAGGAACAAAATCCAAGCTATAAACCAATTTGCTCTTCCTGTCCTAACTTACAGTTTTGGAGTGATTGACTGTCCCCAAAATGTGTTGGATAGATTAGATAGGAAAAGAATAAGGATGCTTCACGCTCACCGAATGATTTATAAAAATCAATGTATACCAAGATTATATATTCCCTGTTCCAAAGGAGGGATGGATCTTATTGAAATTGATTACATGTATAGATCTGCAATCATAGGACTCCATACATGTCTGCTGACCTCACAAGACCCAAACATAGTAACATTTTTGAAATATGAGGAGAATAAACCTAATATGACTTCTCTGCTTAATCTAGCAGAAGCATATTGGTGTCAAGCAGAAATGGAAATCAAACCAGAAGTAGATAAAAATTAGGTATCAACTGAATGGGCCAAAAACAAAAGAAAGAATATAAGGTGAAGGACCAGATGAGAAGGCAAGAAATGTGGGTAATACATATAGTTGGAAGTGTAGACATCTTCTGGAAGAACCTCTTGTTGATCAGGAATGAAAGCAGGGATGGTTAAGGAGCAGCATATTCAAACCAAGAGATGAAAAGTTAATATTGGCAGCCCAAGATAATGGGCTACGTACACACATTGGTTTACAAAGTCCATTGAACATGTGGGAGAAACAGACAAATGTAGGTTTTGTAAAACCAGTTTGGAAACAGTCACACATCTTATTGCTGATTGTGATGTACCAATGGCAGAAGGACTGTATACTGAAAGCAATAATAAACTAATTGTTGATCCCAAGTATTTAAACTCATCCACTTTTACCAACTCTACTCCCTGCATTCTCACCATTCCTCTATCCTCCCTTTCATTCACACAAATATATTCTATCTTAGTCCTGCTGACCTTCATTCCTCTCCTCTCTAGAGCATATCTCCACCTCCCCAGGGTTTCCTCAACTTGTTCCGTACTCTCACTACAGATCACAATGTCACCCACAAACATCATAATCCACGGGGACTCCTGTCTGATCTTATCTGTCAACCTGTCCATCACCATTGCAAATAAGAAAGGGCTCAGACCTCCACCTTAAATGCATCCATATCTCCTATTGCAGACTTCTCTACTGTCACACTACCCTCGTACATATCCTGTGCCACTATTATATATTTCTCTGCCACTCCCAGCTTCCTCTTACAATACCACAACTCCTCTCTAGGCAATCTAATTTTACTTTCTCTAAGCCCACAAAGACACAATGCAACTCCTTCTGACCTTCCCTGTACTTCACCATCAACACTCTCAGTGCAAACATCTCATCTGTAGTGCTCTTTCCTGGCATGAAACCATACTGCTGATAACTAATCATCACCTCCCTTCTTAACCTAGCTTCCACTACTCTTTATCCCTCTGTAGTTACTACAGCTCTGCACATCACCCTTATTCTTAAAAATTGGCACCAAAACACTATTCTCCACTGCACAGGCTTCCTCTCACTTTCCAAGATTCCATTAAACAATTTGGTTAAAAACTGCACTGCCATCTTTCCTAAGCACACATTTATCAAATCCAAACGACATTCTTATATCATCTGAGAAAGTTTTGACCATTTGTAATTGTGCTTCCAGTTCCTTAGCTGATGGACTACACAGTTTAAAATCATCCACAAAAAGAAGATGAAAAGTCTTTATACTTTGTTGTTTCCTGGGAGCCAAATTGTAACCATGACCTAATCTGTCAGGTAGACAGTGTAATGGGTTAAGGGCAAGACAAAAGAGCAGAGGTGACAAGGAGTCACCCTGGAAATCCACCTTTGAATTTTTATCCCTGGAATATTAATTTGTCCTTCAGCAGGGCTTAACTGCAAAGTTGTTTGCCACTGCTTCATGGTTGCTGTAATGTAATCGATCAGTGTAGGGTGCATCTTAAACATTTGTAAGCACTCTTCTATCTATGGATGTGGGACACTGTCAAATGCTGTTATGTAGTCTATCCATGCATACTTAGATGCTTTTTCTTTTTAGAGTTCTCCATTATGACTTTATTTAACAACAAATGATCCTTTGTTCCGTATGACTTTCTTTTGTTACCCATTTGTTCTATTGCCATGATTGAGTTTTCTTCTAAATAACTATAAACTCTTTCAGCATCAATTCCAGTGTATAATTTATATATCATCGGAAGGCAAGTTATTGGTCTATACTTTTTAGGATAATTTACAGGTTTGATCTTAGGGAGGAGTATTGTTTTTCCTTTTGTTAACTACGTCGGAGTCTGTTTGGGGTATGCTTAGAAATAGCTCTTACTCATGGCTAAATCTTCATGTAAAGAGGTTAACTTTTAGCCAGAAGTTAGGTACTGCATCTGAGCCTGGAGTTTTCCAGTTAGGAGCTTTTCTTAATTTTGTTTCAATTTGTCTCCTTATTGCTTCATCCCATTTCACATGTACATTTGAACTTCTTACTGTTTCTTTTACTTCTTCTATCCATTCAGCATCTTTGTTATGTTCCACAGGGTCTTCATCGATATTTCTCCAAAAGGTGTCTATTTATTCTTTTTTTGTGTGTGTGTTTCAATTCCTTTTGCCTTGTTTCCCAATTATCTGCAGTATATATTTTTTCATGTTCTTAAAATACTGTATGATTTAATCAATACATATGAAACAGTAATCAGTTTAAACATTCTAGGTAGGTATAATGGTGGTTGTCTGGTTGAGAAATACAGTCTGATGTTAAAATTACTGTTTTCTCCTAAACAAGCAGTAATACATGAGGCAAGCAATGGAAAAAATGTGACTCTTTCTGTTTGATGTGAATTGGCTTTATTTTTTGGTTATATTAAATGACAGGGGGGGGGAGCAACCAGTGGGAGGGTGGCCTAATGGTTAAGGTGTTTGCTCTCCAAACACATGGTGCAGGGTTTCAGTCTCACAAGGGATAATTGGCTAGGCTTAAAATGACTCACAAGGGTAGTTAGCTTAGTACTAACCTATAAAAGAAATGACTCACAAGGGTAGTTAGCTTAGTACTAACCTATAAAAGAAATGTTTCCAAGTTCCTCAATAAATATTTGTTTCTGGATACAGTACTTTAAGGAAAAGATATGAGTGTTCCTTTTTTGACCCATGCAGACATATTATGGGGAGAGAACATTCTGCAAACCAATACTGCTTTATAAATGGCTCCACTTACTTATTATTTCTGCTGACAATGAATTAAATAGCCTCTCTTCTCTTGTATGAGTTTTCAACTCACTGTGTAATCTTCCCTGATCTGTGACTGATCACTGCTCTCCTCACAAAATAATTGCTAGTAAGGTTTTCGTTTGTACACTGGTATGATTTAAAGCCATTAGGCTTTCCGTGTTACTCTCTGACTGTGCAACTACAGAGTTTTATAAAAGTAAGGGAGGTGTGGAGGATAAAGCCCCCCCAAATGCAGGTGCAGGGTATGCATGCCACCTGGCCATAATGCTTTTTGCATCTATTTACCCTTTCAAAGTTTTAGCCAGTTTATTTTATCAGATTGAAGCTTTGATTAATGCATCAGTGAAGAGATGTTGTGGATCTATTCTCATAATAAATTCAGATTTTTTTAAACTTTGTATTTTCTTTGACAAAGACAAATTATCATGTGTAACACCTTTTCCTTTTGTACTTTCAAACAACAATGAATACTTCAGCTAATAATTTAATTGCAATTAACACTGCAGCTGTTGTTGTCTTTACTTATTAGATTCCACCTCGTTCTGTATGTACTGAGAAATGTATCCCAGGATTCAGAAAGGCTGCCCAGCAGGGAAAGCAGATCTGTTGCTATGACTGCATCCCGTGTTCCAAAGGGAAAATTTCAAACCAGACCGGTATGCAGTTGTTTGAGTGCTATACTATTTCTTTGTAGTTTTCGTAATATGGACTCTCTATAATTTTACTTAGGTATATTGTTTCTGCATTCTATTTATAAACTGACAAATGTGGAAAAAAAAAAAGATTTGCAATGAACAATTATGAAGTAATACTAGAAAATCTACAGTTTAATAGAATCTCTATTTCACCATGTATTTTAGAATTTCTGTTTCAGGACTGCACATTTTAATAAAATACATGTATGTGACATTGCTTATACCATATTGTATTGAGTACTATTGTTTCAATTTTTAATGTCAGTGCTGAACTATTATTCTCAGATTTGGGAAGAGATTTTTTTTTTTAAATGATAATGGTTACAATGGAGGATTTTTTTCCATGACTGAAAGAGTCAGTTTCCATCCCAGGAGTAATTTTTTATTGACAAGCATTCAACTGATATCTAAATGAGTGTAGAACTGTTGAAATAAAAATATAGTTGAAAAAATACGTTTTCAATGAATGTACCTTACTTGAATCAAACAGCTACCTTGATCTGAGTACATCATCCAATGGTGCAAATGTAGACATGAAATGTGTTTCTACCAATGAGCTGAAAGAGAACCAAAATGTTATTTTTCAAAGACTGGATAAAGAACATGAGATTTTAATAAAAGCAGAAGAAATGTATGTAGAACAAAAGGTAATTTTACCACCTTGGATGAATGAAAAGTTATTTTTCATTCACTAGCAGCCAATAATGTTTTTTCATTCAAATCAGCAAAACTAAGAATCTTTCAACTTAACTCATTTTTAATGCACCAGATTCCAAAGTGTTCCTCACTTATTAAACCTCCCTTCAGATTGAGATCTGTCATATTAAATATTGGCAACGCAGTTTTCTCTGTATCAGTGGAGCTATACATGACAGTCAAACATTCAGAAGATAAGCTGAAACAGTAAGAGAAGTTTGGGGGCAAGTTTGTGCCTTGTCAATCCCAGTTTAGCCCCTCCCACACCTGTTAGGGGCATTACTTTCCACCCATCCCTTACACATACACACACACACACACACACACACACACCTGTATAATATATACAGATATGTGCATGTATATATATATATATATATATATATATATATATATATATATATATATACATACATATATATGCCTATCTATATGCATCTCTTCTCTCTCTCTGCCTCTCTCTCTCCCTATATATATATATATATATATATATATATATATATATACCATTTTTTTTTAATTTTTATGTATTTTGTGACATTTGATTAACAGGAAAGTCTGACTGGGTAGTAGGCCACATTCAGCAGAGACCCAGGGAGGAAAGTTCCAGTAGATATATATAAATATATGTGTGTATGTATGTATATATATATATATATATATATATATATATATATATATATATATATATATATATATATATATATATAGTGAGAGAGAGAGGCACACACGTGTGTCACTGAGGTGGTTATTATTGCATCAAAAAAAAGAGTTCAACCAGCTGATCAAACATCAGTTGATCAAACATTGCTGAATATTTTTTGCAGTGCAACATAACGAATAGTGGCACTCATGGAGTTTGCCCTTTCTGCACCATAGAGTGATCTTGGATTTGGTGTGTGTATATACACATATATATATATATATATATATATATATATATATATATATATATATATATATATATATATATCAGAGGTGTGATGTGTTGCAGGGGGCTTACCTCCCTACAAAAAGACTGCTTTTGGAAGTGTTTTTTTTCAGTTTTTTTACCAGTCTTTGTCAATCTTGTTACTCTCATTATAGGAGCATATGATTAAGTGTGTGTGTGTGTATATATATATATATATATATATATATATATATATATATATGTATATAGTGGCATAATAGGTATGAGCAAATGGTCAGAAGAGTAAATGTTCTTTTTTGCTGTTTTTCTGCCTGCCATCTGCTCTGTATACATGATTGTGTTACATCAAGGTCTGGGAATTTGTCCTTTCTCCACATTTGTGCAATCTCAGAGTTGCTATATGTAATTTGCAGGGGGTGTGGGAGGGTGCTGTGGGGGTTACCCACCCAAGAACATTTTTTTGTGGCAGGGGTGTCATTAATTTTAGTGACTGATCTTTTTAGATTAAGTTTTTTTTGAATAATGCCAGCAGAGTTACATGATCTGATGAATTTGTTGGAACCACCGATATGTGTATTGGAACAACCAGCTCTACAGCTAATAATAATTTATTTTGCATTTTTTTTTAATAATTTCCTATTGATGTTATGAATTTTTTTTATTTTTTGGGATGTCCAACTTTTCTTTTCATATGCTTACTGAAGGTAAAAGAAGTGTTCCCTGAAAAGCTTTTGTATATTTGCCTTACAGGTAAATGTGTATCTAGTAGAAGCCCTTTTTTATTTAAAAGCATATATGTAGAAAATGAATTTAGTGTCCTTAGTGAATTAACATGATGTCATACAGTCCATTAATTTATGCAAACCCAGTATTTGTAATCCTTATTTACTCCATGGCATTAACATTTTCAGACTGCATGAAGGATCTAAGGAATGCTTTAACAGTGACTGCTAGAAATACATTTTATGATCCATTGAGCAGACAGGGAGAGAAAAGTTCTTGACAGCTTTTACTCATTGTGAGTTGATGATGTCAGTGGACTCATTTTAATTACCTTTCTGTGTATGATATTAGCCATGTCTGAACTACTTTTGTTTAACTCAACCCACAGCAAAAGTTTTTAAAACTGATCAATAGGCTGCTTAGCAAAGAATTCACTTTTTTATTTCTTCCTAGAAAAACAGGAAGTTGGTCAATGTATATATTTTATATTTTTGAAAATACCCCACTAATGCATTACTATTTGTATTAAATAACAAAATTATACACAGTCTCCATTAAGTCTTTCTTTTCCGCCTTTCATACGTTTGTAGCTTTGAAGGTGAGTACAAGGCTAGCTGCCCTTCAGGGCCATTTTTCCCTTTTGGTACTTGAATTAACTTATCTCATTTGGTCTTCGACTGGTGTTTCCCATCCCATGGTTGGCAATTATATATTACCCCAATGGGAATAACTGGGATCATACCATAGATAGGAAAATCAAATATGCGTAAAACAAACTGTAAAATAAAAAAACAGGAGAAGAAACTGAAGAACGGCACCAGAAATTTATTAAAATGTTAAGCGCTTTTCGTTACAATTACAAACTTCCTCAGTCATTTATATCACGTGAAAAAACCTTTTAAATATAGTAACAATTAACTAATCATTAACTCAATAAAATAATTTAAAGAAAGGAAATCATTTAAAGAAATAGCTAAATTTTACAGCCACTTGGAACACCACTCACTATCCTATAAAAACTAACCTTATAAACAGTTATTACAAAAAATGAAACATCCTAAATTGTACTATACAAAGTACCATACAATAAATTATAAAAAACAGGAATAAAACTGGACATAAAACAAACAACAATGTAAAAAATCAATGTATTATCTAATGAGACTTTTGAGTTTGAGGGTGCTACTAATCGAACAACCATCACTTAAGCCGGGTATATTATAAGCATTCAACCTTATCTGCCAGCTTAACTCTAATTCTTCTAACTTAAATGTATCTGGTCCACCCCGAGGATTCTGACAAATTTGGTCAATAATTATAAACTTGAAGGAGTGGTCAGGGTACTGTGAAATGTGTTTCGCCAAGGCGTTCTCAGATTTATGTTTTCTGACAGCATAAATGTGCTCATAAATGCGGTCATGAAGCCTCCTCTCTGTTTTACCAATATAGAAGGCCAAACATGACTGGCACTGAGCTAGGTAAACTACCATTCTAGAATTACAGTTCACTCTCAATCTCAGGTAGTATTGTTGATCGTGAACTTTGAATCTATTAGATTCAGTGATAAATTGGCAGTAATTGTACGCTTGGCATTTGTGCATACCCACTGTTTTTACACATGTAGTTGAATGATGTTCAAAATAAGCCTTAAGATTCTTAGCTTTTTTATATACTACCACGGGGTGTTCTCCAACACTTTGAAAAACACTACTATCGTTCTTAAAAAGTGCCCAATTTTTTGTCAGAATCTGAAAGCAATCTTTACTATTAAGGTTATAAGTTGTTACGAAAGTAACACCTGGTGTCTCTGGCAAGTAAGATTCGTTAGAGACTTCAGGCACCAAAGAAAAATTGTTATCTACTTCATCATTTATTATAAAACCATTATTCAAAATTGGTTTGTAAAAATGTCTCAAATGTTTACTTGTTACCTCTTCTATAATATCATCGAGCATGTGTTCAGGGTAGCCACGATGTATTAACATGCCTCTTAAGTGGGTACATTCAGCATAGAAATCCTTATCTAAAGTGGTTATATGGGCAGCCCTAACCAATTGGCCCTTTACTATAGCTTATTTTTGGTGGAGTGGGTGGCAGCTAGAAAAGTGTAGAAATGCGTTGGAGTAGATACTCTTTCTATAAATGGTAGCTATAAATTTTTGGGTAGAATAATCTTTAGATAATAAAATGTCAAGGTATGCTATGGACTCCGTATCAAAAGTGGAAGTAAACTTCAAAAAATGAGTAGTCTTATTTAAGCACTCAACCACTAAGTCACTAGTGGAACTATCACCATCAAGTAAGATAAAAATATCATCCAAATAACGGGTATAAAAAAATTAACCTTTCTTTGAACTCACAATTGTTAAGTACAAACAGGTGTTCCCAGTGGGCCATAACCATATTGGCCACAGTGGCACCACAAGGAGAGCCCATAGCAACCCCGACTTTTTGAAGGTAAAAATTACCTTCAAACATAAAATAATTATTGTCAATAATTAAGTCAAAAAGTTTGTGGACAAGGTCCAACTCATTTCTAGTGCTGCCTTGTAACCTTAGCATTTGATCAACCCACTCAAGGGCTATATCATGTGGAATACACGTGTAGAGGTCTTTGACGTCAATAGTAAGGAAATTGTATCCCAAATTGACCTCTAATTTATTAATTTTATCCAAGAACATCCAAGAGTCTTTACAGATTTGGTTAAATTTAACCAAGTATTTTTGTAAAATAGAATCCACAATTTTTGCACAAGGGTAGGTGGGAGATCCCCTACCATCAACCAAAGGTCACATTGGGGGGTTGGTTAAATCTTTGTGTATTTTAGGTATACCAAATAAGCAAGGGAATCTAGGGTACACTGTTGACATATAATTATAAATATTCTGAGTGATTCTTCCCTCAATAAACATATCTTCTATGGAATTCTTAATAATGTGGTAAGTGTTGTTGATTTCTGATCTTGAACTGTCAGAATAAGAGGGAGAATTCAAAAGATGGACCATCCTTGCATTATAATCGGTCTTGTCAAGCACAACTACACCACCACCCTTGTCTGGTTTACAAAGCCTAATGTCATGTAATTTAATAAATTCAAGACACTCCTTTTCAACTTTAAAGTTTTTACCACAGTTGCCCTGTCTGGAACCTTTGGCGAATATCTAGTTCGCAAATAAGTTGGAAGACTTGCAACAGAGGATGTAACGGAGGATTAAACACACTAGGGATCCTAAATGTGTTAGTGTCAAGCATGTTGGTGTTTCCCATTATTAAGTTAAGATTGAGTTTCCTAGTGAATAATTTTAAATCGATGATAGTTTTAACAACATTGAATTTCTGAACTGGAACATACATATGACCTTTAGACAACAGCTCAACTAAATCAGGCGAAATGTCAACTGAAGAAAAATTATATACTTTAAAATCCACATTCACATTGTTAAGTATAGTGAGTGGCAGCTTTTGATACGGAGTCCATAGCATACCTTGACATTTTATTATCTAAAGATTATTCTACCCAAAAATTTATAGCTACCATTTATAGAAAGAGTACCTACTCAAACTCATTTCTACACTTTTCTAGCTGCCACCCACTCCACCAAAAATAAGCTATAGTAAAGGGCCAATTGGTTAGGGCTGCCCATATAACCACTTTAGATAAGGATTTCTATGCTGAATGTACCCACTTAAGAGGCATGTTAATACACCGTGGCTACCCTGAACACATGGTTGATGATATTATAGAAGAGGTAACAAGTAAACATTTGAGACATTTTTACAAACCAATTTTGAATAATGGTTTTATAATAAATGATGAAGTAGATAATTTTTATTTGGTGCCTGAAGTCTCTAACGAATCTTACTTGCCAGAGACACCAGGTGTTACTTTCGTAACAACTTACAACCTTAATAGTAAAGATTGCTTTCAGATTCTGACAAAAAATTAGGCACTTTTTAAGAACGATAGTAGTGTTTTTCAAAGTGTTGGAGAACACCCCGTGGTAGTATATAAAAAAGCTAAGAATCTTAAGGCTTATTTTGAACATCATTCAACTACACGTGTAAGGACAGTGGGTATGTACAAATGCCAAGCGTGCAATTACTGCCAATTTATCACTGAATCTAATAGATTCAAAGTTCACGATCCACAATACTACCTGAGATTGAGAGTGAACTGTAATTCTAAAATGGTAGTTTACCTAGCTCAGTGTCAGTCATGTTTGGCCTTCTATATTGGTAAAACAGAGAGGAGGCTTCATGACCGCATTTATGAGCACATTTATGATATCAGAAAACATAAATCTGAGAACGTCTTGGCGAAACACATTTCACAGTACCCTGACCACTCCTTCAAGTTTATAATTATTGACCAAATTTGTCAGAATCCTCGGGGTGGACCAGATACATTTAAGTTAGAAGAATTAGAGTTAAGCTGGCAGATTAGGTTGAATGCTTATAATATACCCGGCTTAAATGATGGTTGTTCGATTAGTAGCACCCTCAAACTCAAAAGTCTCATTAGATAATACATTGATTTTTTACATTGTTGTTTGTTTTATGTCCAGTTTTATTCCTGGTTTTTATAATTTATTGTATGGTACTTTGTACAGTACAATTTAGGATGTTTGATTTTTTGTAATAACTGACTGTTTATAAGGTTAGTTTTTATTAGCTAGTGAGTGGTGTTCCAAGTGGCTGTAAAATTTAACTATTTCTTTAAATGATTTCCTTTCTCTAAATGATTTTATTGAGTTAATGATTAGTTAATTGTTACTATATTTAAAAGTTGTTTTCACGTGATACAAAATGTCTGAGGAAGTTTGTAATTGTAACAAACGAAAAGCGCTTAACATTTTAATAAATTTCTGGTGCCGTTCTACAGTTTCTTCTCCTGTTTTTTTGTCATACCATAGATAATTTAAGGGGACCCATGCATGGGATAAAGCATTTAAGAGCTGCATTTGTCCATTAGCAGCCAGGGGACTGTCCTGGGGTAAAGTTTCTACTACCCATCCACAGATCTAAGTTGTGTTTGAAAATAGACTGGAATGAATTTTGTTTTATGTGGACAGGGAGTCTGTTCCATAGCTGTCGTATCTATAGGAAATATATTTGTCCCCCCAAACCATTCCGTTTATGTTGCAGGAAAGGTTTGTATGCCTAGACAAAGTATTTCTGATGTCATTTGACTTGCTGATATGCAGTAAATCCATCAGTAAATGGTTGGAGAATGCCTCATCTCTTTTCAGTTATTAAACAGGTAAGTCAAAGACTAAGCCAATATCCCTGATGATAGAATAAAGACTCCTATATGGGGTATCTATAAATTTTTTTGTTAGACTCTGAAGATTAAGCATTTTGGAAATTATTTAGACACTTTTTATTTACAGACGATATCAGTAATCTATATATATTGGAGTTGAATGTTACACCTCGAGGTCTTTGGTTTATAAAGAGGCCGAGTGAACCTTTTGATGTGCAGAGTGATTCTGATAAAGTATTTAAAGAACGTTGGGTTGCAGCAGCCCATAGATGTATTGTGGACTGGCTTGCTGTTTTGCTTGAATGTGACCAACATAAACAACAAAAACTTAAGCAAGAACTGCAGTCCTTATCTTTAGAAATGTCCAGTTCTCTGAATTCCACTAGTATGAATTATTTGATGGAGAATGTAAATATAAAGTTAAATTCATTAGAAAAAGATTTAGTGGAATATAAAAAAAAAAACTTTTAAGGGACATTAGAGACTATGAAAATGGGTGGGCCTTTGTGTCATCAACCAAACATCAGTGTGGGAAAGGACAATGTAATAGGGGAGTTTTTAAAAAACCTCTTTCAGTTTCTTTTGCTTCCTCAGAAGAAACAGACCACAATGGTGGCCTAGAAAGTGACAAGCATGACTATCTGGCTTTGCCAGCAGCCAAATAACTGGAAGAACATGAATGCTGGTTTCAGAGGGAATGGGGTGAATTATAGGGAACAAGTTAATCAGAAAAGAAACTGCAATGGCTTCTACACCAATGGTAATGAGTCTGGACAATCTTCCACAATGGCACCATGGCATTTTAACAACAAAGAGCCAGGTGGCAATGACTTTGTTAATATTAACTGTAATATGGTTGTAAGTTTCTCAGCATGTATTTTGTCAGATGAACAATTTACTGTTTTGAATTTGGGGATGAAATATGTCCCTACTGTGCTACCTAGGATACATATTTTAAACCAGGAAATTTTCCGTTTTGTTCATAAGTTGCACCTTAAGGTTTTTTTATGCTAAGGGTGATATTAAGTTACCATGTGCTGATGTTTCTATGGAAGAAACATTTCATTCTTGTTTTTTCAGATTTGAATATGTCTATGGAACATGTGGAAAATAATGCTTATTGTTCTATTGACACTTCTGTTTTGCCTATGGAAAGCAGATATATTCCCCTCTATTCTAATGAAACAATTATGCATTTTAATTCAATGTTAAAATTTGCCATGAATGAAATGTGTGATAAGTTGTTATATAATACGAACAATATTTGTTATAATTTGACATTAAGAGAGTGGAAAGACCTAAAAGAAAGGCAAGAAAGAAGGGATTTAATTATAAAGCCATCGGATAAGGGAAAAAATAGTAGTAATGCATTTTCATCAGTATTACAAAATGTGCTTGGAGCATTTAAAGAATAGAGATATTTACGAAAATAGTGACATGAAACGTTATTAACAAACTATAGGTAAGTTTCAAGAACTGCTACAAAAAGGTGTGAGGCAAGGGTATTTTACAGATTATGAAGTGCATAAAAAAACTTAATAGTGAAGGTTGTATTCTAGCTACATTTTTTGTTTGACTAAATTACACAAAGACATGAATAACCCACCAGGATGTCCCATTATTTCAACTTACAAATATTTCTTACATGGAGTTGGGCTTTTGTTACATAATATTTTCTTAATGTATGTCTTGAAAATTCCATCCTGTATTAAGGATAGTTTTGATTTTTTTGGATAAGATCTCTCATGTTAAGTAGAATAAAAAACATGTATTGGATAACGTTGGATGTTAAAAGTTTAAATACATCAATCCAACATAAGGCTGGAGTTTATGCCATAATGTATTTTTTTGGGAATAGCCCCTTAACAAATGATTTGGTTGATTTGACTTATTTTTGTTTAAGTAATATATTTTTTTACGTATAATAATGAAATTTTTAGGCAAAAAACAGGGAACAGCCATGGGGGCACCATTCACCCCCATGTATGCAAACTTATGCATGACTTATTTTGAATTAGTATGTTTGTATAAATATAATTTTGTTAATAATTATGTAAAATATTATTTTAGTTTTATAGATAATTTAATTTTATATGTGAAGGGAGTAAGAGTAAAATTTTGCAGTTTGCTGCTGATTTACAACAAAATACATTCAATTTGTCTTTTGATGAGCTACAATATGGAACCCAAGTCTCTTATCTAGATCTGACACTTAAGGGTTTGGATAATGTCAAAATTTGTACTGGAATACATAGGAAATTCTTAGATGGAAGCCAGTACCTGTATGCTACTAGTTGTCATCCCCACCATGTTCTATCATCTTCATATGGTGAATTTTTAAGATTATCTAGAATATGTAATGCTGAGACAAATTTGTTGGAAGAAATATGTAATGCTCCCATTATGTTTCATAACAGAGGTTACAGTAGGAAAGAAATAGACCAAGCTAAGCAAAAACGTTTTGTGTTAAAATCAAAAAACAATGTTAGTGATAGATTGTGGGTCAATGGGGAGTAGAGAGAATGGTGGAAACAAGAATGAACAAATGTATTTTGTTAGCACATATAACATTCAAAGTGAAGACGTTAGTAGTATTGTAAGATATTAATGGAATTTTCTCCACAAAGATGGAAATTTGAGTAAAATTTTGAGTAAGTATCTTATGATATCATACAAATGGGGAAGAAGTTTAAAGGACATGCTTGTTCATGGAGATTTTGTCTTACCAAAAGATAACCCAAGTGTTTGTCCAACATCTATGGGCACTTATAAATGCAACGGTTGTTCTATTTGCAAATATATAATAAAATCAAATATGTTCCAAGGGGACTTTTTCATGTAACAGCAAGGGGGTATTTATGCCTTAAGATGCCCATGTGGTTTCTTTTATATTGGTGAAACAAAAAGAAGTTTTAAAGTGAGGTTAATGGAACATATTAGGGACATAAAAAATCAAAAGGAAGACAATAATAAAATGTGTCACTCGAACTGGTAGCCAAAATAAACACTAAACCAAAAAGCAATCAAGGTACCATGGAAGAAGAAAACAGTTCAAATGTAGACCACAAGCTGGTTTAATAAAAATTAAAATACACAAATGCACTTCCAGATACAGCGTTTTCATCGTATTTAGTCAGACTTAATCAGATACAAAGAATGTAACAAAATAAACTGACCTTTATATATTCCCAAATACTTCCCTAATCAAGACCACCACCAATGAAAATTCTCTATGTTACATTGCCAAGTTATACATAAAAAAAACATAATTATTAAAAATGTTGAAGGGTATTAAAAACAAGTAAATTAAAAAAAAACAAATGACTTAAAAAACTCTTAGTGTATAGTGCACACATTGGAATATTCATCATATAATAGGTGCATAAAATATTGAAAAAACATATTTAAAAAATATATGTGCACAACCAAGTTAAAATGGTTTAAACAATAACTTTTTATACATGATAAATGAGCAATACAATTCACTTCATGCACCCTCTAGTGGTTAATCTAAAAACAACACTAAAAAAAGAAACCACGTAGCTGCACAATTCTCCTCTTATAATTTAGCAGCTCTCATTTTTAATACAGGGGCTATGGAAATGCAGTCATTAAGTCCTGGTGGATTAGTGGTTTCAGTGTTAATTGCCACCATAACTCTTTATATTCAATATTCTCTTCCCATAGCCCCCTCTAACTTCTTTTTTGACTTGTTCAAGCACAAAAAAAGAATAATATGTTTTTGGACATGATTTTGTGTGTTTATACAGAGCATTTGAGTCTTTTTACATTGAATGTTGTAATAATGCTCATTTATCCTTCTTCTTAACATGTGTTCCATCTTTCCAACATAGAAGGATTCACATTCATCACACAAAGCCAAGTATATAAGTCCACCTGATTCACAATTATAAAATTGTGTGCTAACTATCCGTCTCTTTCTGCTAGCTATAAATATTCTTTCCTTATTGGAAATATGTGTACACTGGGAACATCATCCACATTTATAAGTTCCCTTTATTTTCTTCCCAACAGTTTCTTTCATGCACACATTTTCCAATAAAAATTTTAAATTCTGGGAATTCTTGTAAACCACTTTAAGAGGTTGTTTTGGAATATCACCCAAGTCAGTGAAACTAGTGAATTTTTCCCACTCAATTTCAATTACCTTCCTTACACGTCCTGAGCTAGCATTAAATTCCAATACCAATGCTTTACTAAAATCTTCCTCTGTGCCTGTTTGTGTTAGTGCAGCATCTTGTAGTGTACCCAAAATTGGCTTAAACGTCTTTTTCCTTCCTATTGTAACTTCATTTCTAACTTCTGTAATCAAGTTATCAGGATAACCCCTTTCCTTGAATAAAAGTTCAAGCAAGTTGCTTTCCTCCTCAAAATCAGAGTCCTCTGATACCATCCTGCTAGCCCAGACGAATTGCCCTTTGATAATATCCCTCCTGTAATGGGCTGGATGAGCACTGTTAAAGTGCAGGAAGGAATTAGAAAATGTTTTCTTTCTATAGATTTTTGAGCTAAACCTTTTTTCCTTACAAACTTTGTGTGAAAATTTTAAAAAGGACATTGTATTGTTTAAATACACTAAAAATTATTCTAAAATCTCCAATCTACCTATCCATAAAATACCTATATCATCTAAAACCTCCTAAAGAGGTTCCATTGATCTGAATATGTGGACCTTAAAACACATTTCTCTTCCCATTTAGCTAAAATTAAATTGGCATAGATTGGAACACAGGCTACCCCCATTGCCATACCTTGTATTTGTTGGTAAAACTCACCCTAAAAAATATAAAATTGTACTTTAACACTAAATCTATTAAATTCAAACTACCTGTTCATTTCTGGTGATTTCACCATCTTCAAAGATTATTTCTTCTAACATTTTCATCCCCTCCTTATAGGGGATGCTGGAAAACAAATCCACTACATCAATTGTTACAAAACTGATGTCCTCATGATATAATTCCTCTTTTATTTCCCTCAGGAAATCCCATGAGTCTCTGAGGATCACTTTTTTTCTTTAATCAAAGCTTTTTAAGTTTGGCATCAACAAATTTTGACAATGGTAAAGTCTTGGATTCATCTGCTGACACTATTGGTCTTAATGGTGGATCTATCTGGTCCTTATGGACCTTTGGGATTCCAAATATTGATGGTATTTTTGTTTTTTCTACTTTCAAATAATTATGTTTTTTTAATCAATCAGACTTTCCCATAGAACGTCATCAAAAACATCTATTTTTCTGTAAGCTATGTTAATTCCATTAATGGAGGCACAAGCATATTTAGTAGCCTTCTTTAAAATTTCATTCATTTTGCCTTCATAAATTATTGAATCAGTAATTACAATCCCTCCTCCCTTATCGGGTTTCATAACCCTTATTTCTTTATTCCCTCTCAATTTACTTAAAATATTTTTCTTCTGTGCTAAGATGTGCCTTATATTTAATCTTGTTGTGTTCTTCTCTAAGTTTATTTTCCACAACATGTTCAAAATTATTTAGCTGAGGGTGTATGGGAGGGTTGTAAGTGCTTCTCCTAATGCATGCAGTGGGTGTACCTTTGTTCTGTTGTGGCAATATTATGCCTAAATTAATTTTCCTAATAGAAACTTTAAGGTCCATTAAAATTTTAGCCGAATCCCCTTTCTTTTGAGGGATAAACTTCAAACCCTTTGATAAAAGGCTAAAGTGTTCATTTGTTAAAATAGTGTTACTAAAATTATAAATAGTAAAATCATCCCTAGTAAATTTGTATTCATTGTCAGCATATCCTTGAATAACATTAACCATACTGTCACAAGGGCTGGGTTGGGGTGTACCTTCCATCTCACTCTCCCCCTCCTCTCCACTCTCCATTTAAAATGCTGCTGATAGTTTGTATTATTTTTGTTTTTTAACCTTTCAGATCTTCTCAGTGTAGGGTATTCTGAGAAGTCATCAAGGTCTCCCACATTGTCATTAATGCGTGCATTCTCCCTATTGTCACCTTGCCCTTCACCCCTTTCATAATTAAAACCATCTCCTTCATTTCTCCTATTTGCCTAGGTATTGGATAATTAGTGCTGTTCTTATATTCATTAATGTCCCTTTCTAACTTCTTCAACTTTCTCTGAATGAGTTAATTACATTTTTCATCAATACCCACTCTAATAGTATAATATCTATCTTTGTCGGATGCCATAGTGAAAATCAAATAATTTTTTATATACTCATTAATTTCTTCTATTTCTCTCTGAACCCCTGCTTTAACTCTTTCATTGTCCTTTAGCATTGCTTTAAGCACATCTAAACCACATTTTTTCAAGATTTCTATAAGTTCTTTATGCAGTAAACTACCACATTCAACATTGTTGGGAAATTTCCACACTCTTAAGCCCTTAGGCACAACACCTTCTATAATACACTGCCTTAAATAGGCATTCTCAATATCAAACATTCTGTATTTCAACATCAATTTAGACATTTTATTTTAAAAAAATGTCACTTGAAACCATTCTTTCAAGTCTGTTTTACTTGCTGTATTTTGTGCTGCCCCTGGAATGGCTTCACAACATTGCCCGGGAGGAATAGTCAGCAGTTCCGTTTCATTTCTTGGACTTACATACTCTGTTCCTTTTTAAACTCCTGGTGTCCAGAAATAATCCTCATTTCTGTTCATTTCTTTGTTCGCACTCATCAAAATGCCTTGTTTTGGCCATACATCATGACCGCCATTGTTTCCTTTTCCGTTAAAATCACCAGCATTCATAACCTCTTGTGACCACTCATTCCAGGCCTTGGTAGCCAATTCAATCATTGATTGGCTTAGAGGATTCTATAGGTCTATCAGATCAGTGAGATGGCCAATCAATTTCCTTGTTTGGCCAACTTTTTCCTGCCTGCCTCTGAAATCACTTAGGCTGGTATTTTCCTTCTCCATGTCCAAGAAAAATTACCAGTAATAAAAATTGTCACTCGAACTGGTACCCAAAATAAACACTGAACCAAAAAGCAATCAAGGTAACATGGAAGAAGAAAACAGCTTAAATATAGACCACAAGCTGATTTAATGAGAATCAAAATACATGAACTCACTTCCAGATACAGAGTTTCCATCGTATTTAGTCAGACTTCATCAGATACAGAGAATGTCACAAAATAAACTGACCTTTATATATTCCCAAATACTTCCTTAATCAAGACCACCACCAATGAAAATTCTCTATGTTACATTGCCAAGTTACACATAAAAAGAATGCAATTATTTAAAATGTTGAAGAGTAAACTTCAACAAGCTTTATGAACATCCCTCAAAAGGGACACCTCTAAGTCTTATTATTAAATTTTCACAACAAAGGAATATGGTCTGTTTTCTTCTACTGTTTGCTGGCACCCCACTCTGTGTATCATCACTATTAGTGGTTCTTGATTTTGTGATATCAGAAATCTCCCAAGTAACAGCTGCATTACACATTGCTCAAGTTCACAGTTTTTCATTAGCTGTGGTATTCCAATTATCCTGATGTTGTTCTTTCTTGTGCGATTTTCCAGATCATCCTTTTTTTCAGCCTGTCTTATTATTATGCCTTTTTGTTCCTGTATTCTGTGAATCTGCACCTGGAGCTCAGCTTTAATTGTACTTTACCTATTACTTGTTTCAAGAAACACACACCTTGGTCTAGTGGGATTTCCATTTCAAACAAAATGCACTGTTGCTCCTTATTTGAAGCTTTAAAGACAGCCATCTGTTTGTCTTCTTCCACCTGCTCACTCATCTTTCCATTTGGGTTGTTTTTTCTCCCTGGGAACATTATTTTATCCAAATTTCTGCAAATTGTTTCAAGAGGTTTCACCTTACACAGCCATCTTGGCTGGGCTCTTTTGCTCTCTCATTTTTTGTGCTCTACATTGACATCTTCAGAAGCCTATCATGTATTTTAGCAACTGTAGGTAAAGTTCAATCTTAGTCATGCTGAGTGATTAAAAGACTGGCCACTGACTGTCAGTGATATCACTTTGAAACTGTAATTATCAGAAAGATCAAAGTGATTTTACTATTGGTAACCACTTCTTTGAAAACCCTGTCTAACTGTTGTGCTACCATCAATTGCTGTCCTGCTTTCATTGCAAATCATATTCCTTAACAGTCTGCATTAAAAATGACAATCCTTTAAATTGTAGTCAATCAATTTGCTGCATTTAATGTTTATGATTAAGCAGAATAATGTTTCAGGAATGTGTTGATAAAAGACCATTTCAGATATTAGAAATGCCAATACTAGAGAAAGTTTATAAGATTATATAATTGCTTGGGAAGGGAATTTCATAACATAGCTGAATATAGTGATGGACACTTGTTGGAAAACTCTACTATTTTATGAGCTTGTTTTAGTTGATGAAGTTTAAGCAGATTATAGAGTTCAAGCCAATGTAACTGTATTAGAACTTTGTGTGTATATATATATATATATATATATATATATATATATATATATATATATATATAGGTGTTTGAGGGTTAGTTGGATGCCAGTATGGCTATTTTATTTTAGGCTTATTCTGGTGTATACAGTTGTAAAGCATGAAGGCTGGTAAAACTGGAGTCAGCATATAGGATGGTGGGTAGAAGTACATTAGTTGCAATAAACTGTGTGGTGGAATCAGTGAAATAGGTTTTGGTTAGGTTGAGCAAGCCCAATGCTTGGATTTTTTTTTTTGTGATTTGTTGGATATGGAGGTCATTTTTTACATTTATTAATTGTATTTATTTATTTTATTTATTTGTTGATCAGGTTAACTCTAGTAGGATAGTGACCTCTTTTTTCAAGGGAGACCTGAGGTTGTATTTAAACTAACAGGGGAAATTTAGCCAGGGCATCAGCAAATTTTACCCACTCATTTTGAAAGGTGCTGTGAGATCTTTTTTATACATTTGAGCTTCCATCAATTTAAGCAGATGGAGCCTCAGTGTAACATCTCATCTGAAGTGCAACTTGATATATAGTTAGTCTTAGAAATTTAGTGTAATTAACTTTTTCACTGGAGGTCACATGTAAAAAGTTGAAAATGAAGGTGGTTGCAGAATTTGATGGATTTTGAGGGGTAAACAGCATAAGTTTAGTTTTTTTGAGGGTTAAGAACAAGGCTGTATTTACTGAGCCAGAACTCTTTGGGAAAGTATTGTTGGGTTATTGACTGGAGTTCATGCATGGATTTGGCTGAGCAGATAATGGAGTTGTCTGCATATTCAATGATGGTAGACACAATGCACTTGAGAGGAAGATCATTGATTAAAATATTGAATAGGATAAGGCCTCATATGAATCCCTGTGCAACTACTATAGGAGTAGCAAGAGGAGAGCAGGTAGAATGGAACAATTTAATAGTTTGAATTCTTTTTCAGAGGCAGGAGTTAAGCCATGGGATAGAAGAATTTGAAAGCTGTAGATGTGAAAGTTATGAATATTTTTCCAGTGAGAGACTGTGACAAAATCCTTAGACAGAGAGAGAGTGAGAAAGACTGCAGATACCAAAGAGTTCTTTCTATGCAGGTGCACTACATGTAAAGAAGATAGAAAAGCTGTAGCGATATTGTGAGGATGAAAGAAATGCTGTGGTGTGGACCAAAGATTTTAAGAGAATAAGGAGTGGAGCATTTGGGTGTGGATACATTTTCCAGGATCTTAGTTAATGGTAAGAGGATAGTGATATGCCAGAAGTTATTTATTTCTTTAGAAGACTAACCCTTGTGGAGTGGGAGGATATAGTACTGGTAGAAGTGACATTCTTGTATGGATGTATTGATAAAGATAGCTATGGCTTAGGCAAAGCCATCAGTTGCAGTGTTAAGGTACTTGCTGGAGATGGTCAGGGGATATAGTGGTTGGCTTGAGTTTGAATAGGTATGTATATATTCTGGAGGAAGGAATAGTGTGTTTGAAGTACTGTTTTGGGAAGTAGTAAGTCTGATTTTGGGAGAAATATGAGTTGAGCTGAGGGTAAACAAAGAGTTGGCATAAATTATAAAGTTGGGTTGAATGTGCTGACAAAATGCAGGCAGGTTGAATGGAATGTGGGTTGGGATTGTTTGTCAAATTTAAGGAGATAAGATAGGCCAGACCCAATTTTTTTGTGGGGGGAGGTGAGCTAGATCTAAGATTTTGTTGGTTAGTAAAGTGAGTTTTTCTTGTCAAGAATTCCTTGAATTTTTGAGGTATTTCTTATAGCTAAGTAGGTTTGGAGAGAAGAGGGGGATTTCTTGGGTTTCCTAGAAATCCAGGATTTATCACACTGTTTCGTGAATTGTTTGGTGGAGGGAGACAGCAAATACTATATTAATTTTCATAGAAACTTGCAGTGCATCACATTTTAATTGTCATATATGGCCATTTGTAGTTTCTATATCTTATAACATTCTTTTAAGTACAAATATAATTAAATAACTGCATCTTGAATTCTAAGAGAAATTTCAAAATTTTACAATTTTTTTTTCACTCTGAGAAATAAAATATTTGATTATCATTTTAGTATAAATACATATAGCTTAGCAATGACATTACAACAGTTTTAGGTTTAATGTTTAGTCTGCTTACCTCTTAAAAACTGTACGTAAATACTTGTAAGCCAAATTAATAGAATTTTCCTGGTTTTCAGATTCTAACTGTTAATAATGCAAAAATGTGTTATGAACTACGTGTTATAATTCTTGACTGTGAGATGTCACATTTTTTTCTACTGTAAGGTAAAAAGTTTAATTAAGTCTAAGTATTTCAGCCTGTTGTATGAAAGACTATTTCATGAATTTTATATTTTTTATTTTACAAGGCAATTTCTGCATGCTATCAAGCAGTGTGCAACTGGCATCCATGCGGCATGATTCACTTATAGTGATGAGTATCCTTAACATCCACACTAAAGCAGTCAAAGGTACATTCTTAACAAGGATACTTATTAAGTGTTGACAGGATATTGATGGTCATGAGACTAACTTGACCTAAAACTGATGTGAAACCAAATGCTTTGATCACCCATATCTAAAGGTGTTATAAAAACAGTCCAGTAGAGTCAGTATAGAGTTAAGATAAATAATTCTAATACGGAGGACAGCCTTATGAAATTGCATTCAAGTGAGAATATTTTCATTCATTCATTCTGATTCTGATATGCAACATAGCCTTTACATTTCCTTAATGACATTTTTATTTAAATAATTGTGTTGCTCTTTTCTCTTCTTCTTTCTCCAACTTATTTTAAGTATGTTGCAGCATGACTGCTATTATTTACATCTCATAGTCAATTATCTTTCTGAAATTTTAGTATAATTGCATAAATACATTATTCCGTTTGTTTATCCAGGTTTTAAATTCTGATTTATCTCTCATTGACAAAATGCAATATTTGCTATTGTTTAATTTGCACACTCAGGTACATTAGCTTCATTGATTTGTAAACTGTCAAGCAATAAACAATATATAAACTTACTTAACAGCAACTGAACCACCCTCTTGTATTCATATATACTACTCTGCCCCTCCGTCAGTATTTTTTCATCTAGTATTAGTTCCAGCATCTGACCCTCTCCATACTGTCCTTTTTTTTCCTTCACCATTTATTTTTCACTTTTGCACATCCCCTTAACATCTTTCCTTCATGAACTCCTATTGGGCCTAATGCTAATAGTTTGATGCATAAGTGGTCAGCCCTCAGAAGTGTGATTATTAAGTATAAAACTTACAATGAAACAGTGACAACCAAAACTCAGTTTTACTCAGAAGTGTTTTTGCAAGGGCTAAAAATCCTGTCCCTCCCTGCAATGCTGGAGCTCCAGTCCTGCAACCCTCTCATTAACCTTGGTGATGCCTCTTGACCACACTCTCTTTGTTTATTTAATTCATACTTTCATTCACTTTCACTTCTTTTGAATTATGTTTTCATTAGTCCTTATCATAACAAACACGCACTCTACCATCTACTGGATTATGTTTTTATTAACACACTTACCTTGGAATGTATCTCTTCTTTTTCTCATTGACCTATAAAGTCAGTTAGCACAGCTTCTACATTTAATTCATATAATTTGTCATCTGTATGTATACTTGTTTTGTCTTTTTCTCCACCCAATTTATACCATCCTGGCCGCATGTCAACTCTGTCACCAACTGGAATAACTAACAAGGGATGAGGATATATTAAAACACTTCTTCAGTTCTCCAGCTCACCCTTTTATTTCTATATATCTTACTGTCATTAATCTGCAAAGCAAAACTGGCATAAGTGGTTATCTCTTTCAAATGTACATTTTTTCTCTCTCTTTCTCTCTCTATGCAGTTTTATAAAGGCCATCTGATACACTCATCTAGATAGAGCCAAGAATAGAAAAATACAATATGTAATGTCTACATAAAATGCCCTACCTTTTTTCAAATTAATCTTTTTTACTCAGCTTACAGCCCATGTTTGAGTCTTAATAGCATTCTGTTGCTTCTCAAGTCACGTCTATCTCTTTCATTAATTCTTTGTCAACATTTACTCTTCGTGTATTCTTTATTTGTATTATTATTATTTTTTAATTCACCAACTTAGTTTGCATCCAAAAGAATTAATCTTATATATAACAAAACAGACTTTACTGAATGAACAAATATTTAAATTCCATTAATTATCTCTTGTTGTAGTTAACATCATTTGTAGTATTTGACAACAGAATCTCTTTTTTTTTAGCTGCTTGCTATACCAACTTAATACTCCATGATAGATAATGAGTATTTCATATTTGTCTTAATATATTTTCTACCTTTGGTTTGATAAAAATCATTCTACCAATTTTAATCTACACAGTTTTATATTTTTTTATTCATTTTAGATTAACAACTGAATAAGCATTATATACTTTTCTGTACTTACATATTCAGCTTTTCTTTGACTAGAAAAAGCAGGATAAAGGGAAGTTGTTTTAACAAACCACCCACTTGTATAATTGAACAGTAATTCATTACTCTTAATTGAAAATATCAGAAAAATATATTCTCAGCGTAGCTCATAATGTATGCAAATAGTTACAAAGATCAAGGCGCAAATTTCTTAACTACCAAATCAAGTAACAGCTATTTATTCTTTTTATCACACATTTTGATATGAGACATTCTACATCATGGCATTAATACATAAATAGCATTTCTCTATTAATTTAATATATCCTCAACTTTTACTTTTATATCATCAGTCCACTTATTTACTTAATGAGCTTTTATTAGATCATAGCTTTTAAACTAACTGTTAAAAATTACTTTAATCTCCATGTTGACCCAACACTAAAGTGAAATACTGTTTGAGAAACTCAGGAGAAATATTCCAATGTAAAGAGTTTCTAAAGCTAAAGAGGAATATTCAGAAATGAGTAGTACTGGGATAAACACTTCTCAATTTGACTGGGTGTGTTTAATGTTTTGAGCTTTACAGAATGGGGTATTGTGGGTAGATATGCATTTAAAGTAAGCAATATTGCATCATTTAGCTTAGATGTATATTTAACTACATTCCATGAAGCTAGCAAATTCTGAAAAATACCCAATCATTCTGAGCAGTGCTTTGGAGATTGATAATCATTTTTGAATACCCCTCCTCCATACTTTGAATTTCTATAGCTAGTTAAACAAATAAATCCTGTCTTCTTAATTGTCAGTTCAAGTAATACCATCATTTAAGAAATGGCATACATATATTTAAGTGAGCTATTGCAAATAATTGAAAAACTTGGTAATAATTTTTTTTAAATCATTCAATTTATAATATCATATGACAGGTCTATATTACGTGATCAAACGTTTAGTTGATCGAACACCTAAACGTCGACACGTAAATTTCGACCTCTGACAAACGCAAATGGCCATGTATGTGAATTTTTTTCCCTGAGAAAAAATTCACTTGGCTGTCATTGGTAATTTGCCCTTTTCCTCAATGTAGAGCAATCTCAGAGTTAGTATATTTAGTTAGGGGGGTTGTGGGGGGCAGAGTCCCCCATTTTGTGGGGTGTAGGGGGCAAAGCCCTCCACTTGATTAGTGTTTAAAGGTTTGTTTCGTTTCCTAAGGCCAAGTGAATTTTTTCACAAGGAAAAAATTTGCATAAATGGTTGTTCGTGGTTTTAAGGGTTCGACTTTTATGTGTCGATGTTTAGGTGTTGGATCACCTTAATGTTCGATCATGTAATATAGACCCCCTATGACAACATCTTAATTTGATTGATATTCCAGCAGTGATATGTGATAAGCGATTTCCTTTGTAATAACATTTATTTACTTTTACTTTCATATTATCAGACCATCACGAGGCTCTCCCATTCGATTCTCGGCTGGAGCACCTTCTGTGTGGAGTCTGCATGTCCGCCCCACGGTCGAGTGGCGTTTGAAAGACATGCGTGAATGGGCTGTCTTCGTTGAAGGTTGGGCATCAAGCTGGCACCTCGGCACCGTAAAAATCGACTGCCAATCATTAGCGGACCGGAGTTCTGCTGTGGTGGCCCCTAACCGGGAAAAGCCGAAAGAAAAACATTATCAGACCATCACAGGATTTTAAACTCTTTCCTAATTTTATCCTTTAACACTAAGTAAGTTGCATTATAAACATTATAATGAAAAAAAGGAAAGGATATTTCAAGCCTAAGAACATTCAGAATCTAAACAAACCATTTCACGGTTATATACATATGCAGCTAACGTTATCACAGTTTCATGTTTAAGACTGATAAAGAGCAATCGCTTATCCAACATTTCATGTTAAAAGTTTATTTCTATGTAATAATACACTGCACTAGTCCTTCAGTGTCATATTAATTAACAGTACACTCACATTACTACAAGGTATGATCTTCAGGTAAACCTTCTAGTCTGTCCAACAACCTTCTATACAGGAACACACACATATACAAGTGCTTGATCTCTCTAATGTCTCATCTTTCCTCCAGTTCATCTTCCTCTTACCTGTTAATAACACTGCCTCTCAGAAAACCACATATTTTTCTTTCTCTTCTCTCTCTAGATTTGTACCAATTTCACAGGTTGCTGCCAATTGTTAAACCCAGGATGACCATAGACAAAACTTTCCTACAGCTAGAAATTATATTTAAATTTTTTTTTTTCTTTGCATACACTATTTCATGGCATTTATAAGTTGCAATCAATCCTTCAAAGTCACTTTGGAGTATTGCTGTTCCTCAAATTTAGGATGTCCTGCTACAGACAGCTACTGATATGGTTTTCACAATTTCCATAATATTACTTTTCAAAACAGGTCAGAAAATCTATTAAAATCAGTCTGCGTTTCCAATATTTGTGTTTAGAATCTAGTAAAGGTAAATACTTTAGCAGTGCTATTCTCAGTTACTCTTTTGCATATCAAGTCCACCCTGTCATCTTGTTTTTTACATATTTAATTAAGTTTTTGACTCCTTTCCTCCGACAGTTGCATACAGTCTTACATTTTACTTCATTGTCATGCCTTGTCCCTTATTCTGCTTAAATATTATCTCATCTGCTTAACCTGCTTTGCCTTTTCACCTGCCTTTTCTTACACCTTGAGCATTTGCTGGCTCACTGGCTCCAAAGCTACCTGCTATTCATCCAAAAAATCATGTAACTATTTCACTTCCTCTTTTTCCACAGACATTCCCTTCATATGTAATTCAAATATGTCAGAACAATTCCAGACTTCATTATATATAGTTTTATACTATTTTCAACCTTCCTACCAAAAAGATTCAATGCATTTTAACTTTTCTAATGACAGGACACAAAAAAGGTACTTTCTGCATCAGTTATACTAGGTGTAATTGTGTTGCTGAATAATACTGGTATCAGTTGGGCAATCCTAGCCCACTGTGTTGAACTGTGGTCATAAATCTCGCACATTTTGCTCTGCTCTTTCCCTTTGCAAAGAAATTTCCATTATTTCTTCTGCATGTGCTGCTAGATATTAAAAAAGGTTTTCATAGTTGCTGGGTAGTTTGCCTACTTTCTCTGGTAGTATATCCTGCATGGCTCGTTCCCTCTGCTGACACTGCAAATCCTCTAAGACTACTTCAGCTTCCTAATAGGTTTGAGTGCCAGAGCTGAAGGGGATCCTTCTCAGTCAATATAACATCATAATTTTATTCACCTTCTTTATTCATAAGTCACTAACAGCACGTGTTCCATTTTAATAGTGCAGCTGCATTTTTGAAATATTGGGATGTCAATTATGTAAGGAATAAGAAAAATATCAGTTTTTGCAGATGACACAGTGCTGTACATTACAAGACATGAAAGAGATTTGGAAACAATATTTGCAAAACCGGACATGTATACCAAACTAGCAGGATACAAGATTAACCAGGTTGAAACAAAGGTGATACCAATAAACTATTCACCAACAATTAGGTTAGTACAGACATGACAAAATGAAATATTTAGGTATTTGGTTAAACCAGACAGTAGAAGAGGCAGCACAGGAAATGTGGATGGATATGTGTTCTGTAATAGTAGCCAAGATAAGAAGATGTAAGATGATATGTTTGGAAATAAACACTAGAGTACAAGAAATTAAAATGCTTGTAGTGCACCAGATTTTATACATAGGCCAGGCACATTTTTATGAAATGGATGAAGGAATTTGGAGAGGACTGGAGCATGAAGAAAAGAAATTTCTGTGAAGTACTGCATATTGTTGAATGAACTGAATAACAATATGTTCTGTCAACCAAAGGAATTCAGCCCCTTCAACGCTATTGGATATCTACAGGACAAGAAAATTGTAGACTGGATATTTGAAGGCATAAATATGATGGTTGTAACAAGAAGCAGGATTTATGCTGTATGCAAATTACTAACTATGTTGCTATTGGATAGTTCTGCCACTAGGATATCATACATTTAATACCTTGAGATACAATAATGACTGGCTCACAGCAAGACACAGGAGATATGCTGTATGCAAACTAATGAGTTTTTCATTGGTTATGACTGTGTCTGGAATATTGATTGGTTTATTCTGTCTTTAAATTCAGGGTGAGCACAGCTAAGACATATGATCTGATGAAGGCTAGTAAGCCAAAAGCGCTTATCAGGGAATTGTACTGTGTTCCTGTTTTTGTTGTTTTTACTCAAGATTAAAGTTTGTTTTTAACATTTTTACAGCTGTGGTGGAACCGAGAATTTTTTCCTACTACATTTTTACATTTATGCTTGGAGCATCTAGCAATACAGCTATGTTTTCTTCATTGATCTTACCAAGGGTTACTGGCAGGTGCCCTTGACTTCCAGTGCTAGAGAGAAGTCAGCCTTTGTGACTCCTTTTGGCTTGTATGAGTTCACAAAGATGCCCTTTGGGATGAAGAATGCCCCAGTGACTTTCCAGAGGCTAGTAGATAATATCCTAGCAGGAGCAAGAGGGTTTGCCCTTGCATACCTAGATGATATTGCCATCTACAGGCATTCCTGGACAGAGCACCTTCTGCATGTCAGGAAGGTGCTGGGCAGACTACAGAGGGCAGGGTTGACCATTAAGCCGAGAAAATGTCAGGTGGGTATGGCAGAGGTCTCTTACCTAGGACATAGAGTAAGGAGTGGTAAGATAAGCCCAGAACCTGCCAACATGGAAGCCATTCAGGCATGGCCTGCACCTGCTACCAAAAAGCAGGTGAGGGCATTCTTAGGAACAGCAGGGTACTACAGAAAGTCCAACCCTATTTATAGTACCATAGCTGCTCCCCACACAGACCTAGCAAGGAATAACAGACCAGATAAGGTAGTGTGGACCCCAGCATGTGAGCGGGCATTTTAGAAGCTTAAAGACACTTTGGGAGGACCCCCTGTGTTAGCCAGTCCAGAGTACAGCAAAGAATTTGCTGCTGTGCAAGTAGATACTTTGAACCATGGGGTGGGGGCTGTACTTAGCCAGATTTCCTCAGAGGGGGAAGAGCACCCAGTGGTTTATCTCAGTTGTAGTCTCCAACCCAGGGAGGAATGCTGTGCATTTGTAGAAAATGAATGTCTAGCCATAGTGTGGGCACTGCAGAAATGTCAGCCTTATCTGTATGGAAGAAAATTCACTGTAATGACAGATCACAACCCCCTAATATGGTTAAACAGAGCCAGCCAGAAAAATGCCAAGTTGCTAAGATGGAGCCTGGGGTTGCAAGCATATGATATGTCAGTGCAGCACTGCAGTGGGATTAGCAATGCCAATGCAGATGAGCTCTCAAGACAGGGAATGGGGTGAGGTACACTCAGATAGACCTAACCCTCTCAAGCGGCATTTATCAAGGGTCACTTGAAAAAACTAGCTTGAGTTCTCCATGGGGGGGGGGATGTGAAGACTGGTAGAGAAGGGTGAAGGCTGCCAGCCTAGTCAAATAGAATTTGATGCATAATTCTGGCATTTGTAAATATAAATGTAAAATACAGGCTTGTCTCTTAAATGTAAAGAAATGCTGCTCAACAATGTGGCAACATTCCATCTGCTGTAAGGAAAACTAAGTCAAGCATTTCAAATCTTTCCTTTGAAATTAAAATTATTTCATCACTGCCTTTGATGTTTTGCAAGTCAGCTCCAGGCTGGCTAGAGGAAGGCTACCAGCCTATTGTTTTAAGGCTAAAGTTAATGACCAGAATTTACATGTGGAATGTCCTTTATTGCTCTAAGTGTAAAAGAATGTAAATGTAGTTAATGTGTAGCCTGGGAACTCCAGGAAGGGCGAAAAAGATGATGTAATATCAGAACTGCAGTTTCAATTTAAACAGTGAGAACCAGAATTTATGAAGCATTTTGATCTGACTATTCCTCAGCACTGCCTGTTGTCTTAAGTAAGTTATCTTTAACTGTGTTTTCTTGTAGTAATAGCTTTGAAATTAGAAGAAAGTTAGACTAAGCATTTTTCTGTTATGTCAGAACTCTACTACTGAATTATTTTAAGTTTCTGTGTGATCTCTGAACTCTTGAGTAGCACTGCTGTGTAGTAGTATTGTCTTGTATTTGTAGTATTTATTATTAAATATTTTAAAAACGTTTTACCTGTGGCTGGTTTGTGTAGAGATAAGCTAAGCTCTAGAGTTCATTGCATATTTATAGAGTTTATTGTACAAGGCCACTCTAATAAACCTTAAGACTGATTAGTCACACTTACCAGTTGGATAATAATATTGCACAGTAATAACTGGACACCCTTTTAAGGGCCTTTGGCTAGCTGATGATTATTAGCTGGTGGTGGCAATAATTACTACCATATAGCCTGGGCAAAAGGGCACAGTTGGAGAATCTGTGTCAACCTTTACCACGAGTGTCTGTGTTGTATAAATACTTATCTCAAAGTGTATGTCAGCTATTTGGGCAGAGACATGAAGCACTGGTTGGACAGAGAGGGTATTGGAGGTTTTAGCTTGCCAGCTAGGCTGAGATCTGAACCCTATAGCTGTGCCAGTGGGGAGTCTTATTGGGGTCCTGGGGAGCAAAGGAGCAACCAGCCACAGACTGACTGTGATCTCTGTGTGCACTTAAGGGAAATTGTACTTTACTGTGTGTATTTCTTATTTTGTCCTCTCATATGAGACACCCTCTCTGGTGTTAGTGGTAAGGATTGAGGCTCCTTGATTGCTGGGCCAGGGAGCAGGCATCACACGTGATTCCTCTGATGAGAAAAGTAGAAACATCACCTGCAAGAACTCTGGTAATCATCTATGACTTCTCTGTACTAGGCCCAAAGGAACCCCTTTTCTTGCTGAAAAATATGCAGGCGTGCAACTACTGGTTTCAGACTTCTCTCCTAATTTCACAAAATACCATCATCCAGAATTTCAGCAACAGGCAGACACGATCTACTACTTCACTTCCCTGTCCCAAAGCACTAGATAAGAAAATCCAGTCACGCTGCAAGGCCCTTTTTCCCTTCAGCTACCAGTTTCAGTCTTCCCTCCTTCAGCTAGTATCTTAGTCTCCTCTTTCATTTTCAAAATTCTCTTTTATATCCTGAAAAGGAGCTCCACCTTGTGGTGTAATGGAAAACTACAGTCAATTACTTCTACAATGAAACACAGTGGGAGCTACATCTGAAATTTTGTCAGCTTATAGGATATGCTAGGAGTATAAATAAACTTACAGTGACATGTGTCTAGACTAACTGTTGATGAGCCAAAGACAAACAAATGCCCCAACCCAGGGTCTACTTTTAAGACAAACTACTACTACTACTACTACTACTACTACACACACAAACACACACACACACACACACACACACACACACACACACACACACAAACTCTCACACATACACACAAACTCACACACATACACACAAATGCAGGCATACATATACTCTCATTCACACACACATACCCACAAACTTGCACACACATGCAAATGCACACTCAGGAATGCATGCATATGGTTACATTAGATATTATGGAATGCTTTTTGGTTGGCTAATGGAATGTCAACCCAAACTTATTAAATCAATATTGACTGACCATGAGGGAGTAAGGACGCATGGACCTGCTCCCCACAGGATACATGTTAAAGCCCATTTCAGAGTTTCAATGAATTGTGAGTTAATGCATTTTGTTTGACATGGCCTTAGGATTGGTAATAATAGTCTAGGATTGCTGATATTTCTTAGTGCAAAAAAATAAAGCAGTTCTAAGTAGGTATATTACCTTGGCAAAAGTAAGAAACAGCTCCTCAGTCTTTCGGGTGCCTGTATCTTTTGACTGGGAACACAACAACATATTACAAAAAGCTAGCAGCACTGTGTAGAATCCTCTGCCTTTCTGTAGAAGTGGGATAAATCCAGTTCAGACTGGTTGTTATTTTTTCCTCAGGAAAGCAGGCTTTACTTCCACATTATCAGATTATGTTCACCTTTTCAATGAGTCAGTGGGAATACTTGCAGAATTCCCTCTATGATTGGATACAATCCTATCTAACTCCATTAGTGAGGAGTACATTAATATAAAGACTGGAACAGCAATCCCTCATTACCTTCAGCATCTGTTTTCTGCCTGAAAACAACAGAGGTGCCTTTTATTGTGCTCCTACTAGTATATATCATTGGAGCAGCAGTAGGCATGCATTTTTTCTCCCACGTTCCTTTTAGAGTTCAACAGCTGCTTAGCTGTCACTATATTACAATAAACATACATATAGAGGAGGACGACTTTCAAGCTGTATTACATGTTTGGATAGAAAAATGTCAAATGCTTCATTATACTCAAGTACAGGTCTAATAATGGATGTATATTGTGAAAGTATAACATGAGTGGATCCAGACAATATGTCTTTGATAATTAATTGAGCAATAAAAAGATTTATCTACTGTAACTGATACTTGATGTTGAAATGATAGGTTCATAATAAGAATCATATGTTCATAAATTAGTACTAGGCTAACTGTCCTTGTTGGCCATTTTAAGCCAAGCCAATTACCCCATGTGAGAAACAAACACTGCACCTTGTGCCTATAAGGTTAACACTTTAACCACTATGCCAACCTCCCACCCTCTCATCTTCAGACATGATTCAGTTTTTGTGATAATCAATGGGAAAGACTTGTTTCTGAAATGTAACTGCACTACGTTATTAATGTTACATCTGAGGCCATGGTCTGAACACCAAGATGCTGAATATCTCCAGCTCAGAATGGAAAATTTGACCATCTGTATGGGAGCCATTTGGATGGATGGATGGATGTATGGATGGCCTTTCACTGTCTCGAGAGACAATGAAGTTTGCATCACAAAATCAGCAGGTGTAGCTGATGCCTAGCTGTGTAGGTACCAAAACTGTCCTCTGCTGTCTGCACTCTCACTTCTCCTTCCACAGCTTGTCTCTCATCTTCTTATTCATCTGGCTGCCTGTCTTGACAGCCAGTTTCCATGTAATGCGATCTGCAATCGTGGCTTCCCAGTCTGTTGGACTGATATTGCCTGCCTTCATGTTATGCTTGCAGACATCTTTGAAGTGCAGAATGGGCCTTCCTGTGGGTCTAGAACCAGAAGGTCTTTGAGGATTCGACCATCCTGCATACGGCTGACATGATCAAGCCAGCACAAACGCCTTTGGGAGAGCAGGGCAAACATACTTAATATCCCTGCCTGCTCTAGGATATTCTTATTTAGAATGTGGTCCTGGCAGGTGATGCCTAGGATCCTTCTGAGGCAGCATAGGTGAAACATGTTGAGTCTGCCTTCTTGGCAGGAGTACAGGGCCCATGTTTCACTACCACAGAGCAGCATGCTGACCACATCAATTTGGTACACCTTCATCTTAGTGCTGATGGTTAGTTTGGAATTATGCCAGACCCTCACTGTTAAGCGTGCCATTGCTGTTGCTGTCTTACCAATCTGAATGTTCAGCCTGGCATCTAGGGAGAGATTGCTGGTGATGGTGGAGCCCAGGTGAGTGAAATCCTTCACCATCTCAAGAGTGTGATCATTGATAAAGATGCATGGAGTGCTGCTGACATCCTATCCCATGATGTTGGTCTTCCTGAGGCTGATCATGATGCCAAAATCTCTGCAGGCACCAGAGAAGGAGCTTATGAGGTGGTGGTGTGCTTCTTCAGTGTGAGCAGTCAGGGCAGCGCCATCTGCAAACAGTATCTATTTGATCAGTGCTGTCTGCATCTTGTTTTTTGCTCGAAGGTGTGCAAGGTTGAAGAAATTAGCAATGGTTCTGGCGTAGAGGTATATACCATCTTCAGACTTATTAAAGGCATGGGACAGTAGCAGAGAGAAAAAGATGCCGAAGAGTATTGGAATGAGTACACACCCTTGCTTCACTCTACTTCTGACTGGAAATGGGTCTGATGAAGAGCCATCATATTGTACAATGCCTTGCATGTCCTCATGAAAAGATGTAATCATCTTCAGGAGTTTAGGAGGACAGCCAGTCCTCTGTAGCAGGGTGAAGAGGCCTTTCCTGCTAACCAATTCAAATGCCTTAGTCAAATCAATGAAGGCAATGTACAATGGTTTTCTTTGCTTACTGCACTTTTCTTGCATCTGCCTTAGTGAGAAGATCATGTCAATTGTGGACCTTCCTGCTGTAAATCCACACTGTGCCTCAGGATAAACATGTTTCATGAGTGAGGAGGGATATCCCACGGTAGTTGTTGCAGTCAGTTTGGTCTCCTCTGCTGTTTTACAATGTGATGATGTTAGCATCATACATATCCTGGGGCACTGTTCCTTCCTGCCAACATTGTAACAGGAGCTCGTGCAGGTGGTCGAGAAGAGAGCACTTCTTGCCAACCTTGATGACCTCTGGGGGAATGCCATCCTTTCCTCGGTCATTATCACAGGCAAGGGAGTTGATAACTTTGCTAAGCTCCTCTACAGAGGGTGGATTGTCAAGCTGTTCCATAATAAGAAGTGTAGTTTTGTTTTCAGCTGCTGTGTCAGCGATAATAGCCTCCATTGAGTAGAGCTCCTGGTAATGTTCTGCCCATCTCTCCATCTGTTTGCCTCAATCTGAAATGACTTCACTTGAGGCAGACTCTAGGGGTGTAATCTTGGCTGCAATGGGGCTGAAGCCTTTCTTTATGTCTTCATACATGGCACGAATGTTGCCACAGTCAGCGGCAAGTTGGATGCTGTAACAGAGGTTCAGCCAGTAGTCGTTGGCATATTTTCGAATGATCCCCTGGGCATTGTTTCTGGCCTTCCTAAGTGCCACTAGACTGGCCTCTGAAAGCTCCCTCTTGTAGTTGAGTAATGCAGCCCACTTGACTGAGTGCTGGTTCGATCTCAGTGAGTCCTGCTTCAAACCAATCTGGATTCTGCCTCTCTTTGCCAAAAATATCCATGGCAGAGTTGTAAATGGTGTCACAGATGTGGTTCTACCTTGCTTCAACACTGCTTTGTGGGCAGTCCTTGAGGGTCTTGACAATACTATTGGTAAAGTGCTCATACAGGTCTGGCATTGATGTCCTGGCAGTGTTGATATGAGAGTGTGCGTTCTGCTTTGAGTGGTGGATTAATTTGGTTTGGAGACACAACCTTTCTGCCAACCAAGGCATAACCGTTGTCACAGTCAGCACTGTGGTAGCTGCAAGTGACAAGGACACAGTTCAGCAAGTGTCTTCTAGTGATGACAAGATACAACTAATGCCAGTGATGAGTCCTTGGATGTCACCACGATACTCTGTGGTTAGGCTTGGTGGCACTGAATGTGTTGGTCATGCAAAGGTTGTCATAAGAACATAACTTTAGCAATCTCTGTCCATTTTCATTCAGCTTGACAGCACCAAACAGTCCAATGCTGCTGGGCCAGGAATCATGATCAGCTCCAACTTGGGCATTGAAGTCTCCAAGCATGAACAGGTGTCTGTGGTAGATATCGCTCCACTCCATGTAAAACTCATCTTTTGTCTCAGCTGAGGAGCAGTGTGTGTGAGCATATATGCTCGGGATGATCACTGGGCCTGAAGACATTGAGAGACAGAGAGACAAGATTCAAGCCATGTCTTTTGATGGTGGTTCAGTTGAGGACAGCAGGGAATTTATTACTGCAAAACCAACACCATGTAATCGCTGCACCTCGGGTTCCTTCCCCTGCCAGAAAAACATGTAGCCCTGCTCTCTGAGGCTACCATTTGCTGGAAGTCTAGTTTCCTGTAATGCAGCAATATCAGTGCAGAGCCTCTTAAATTCATGGTCGATGATGGCTGTTTTCCTGGTATCATCAACCTGGCAAAGATCATCTGAGAGGCCGGAGCATAGTGTCCTGACATTCCAACTTGTCAGTCACAATATTGGTAGCTTACTTTTCTTTTTTTCATTTCCTAGTACAAAATTGATGCCTCTAAAACCACACTAATGGTATTTACTCCCTCTAAAGCTACCTCATTCAACTTAAACTCTTTCACTATTACTAGCCAAAACAATATACCTCTGGAACTGGTATCAGAGACCAAATTACTTGGGGTCCAAATCGATAACCAGCTTAAATTCCACTCCCATTTACAACTAAATATCAAAAAAACCCATCAAAAACTAGGCATGCTCTACTGACAAAATCATTACCTTACACCTGCCACTAAAGTAACTCTCTCTACTTCCTTTCTTATCCCCTCACTTCTCTACGGAAAGCCTCTTCTCACTAACCTACAATCCTCTCTAAAAACACAACTTTCCTCCTGCTACAACAAAATTGCCAAATTTGCTACCAGCCATATGTCCTCCTCCCATCACTGTTCCTCTCTCCAAAAACTAAAATGGTTAGAACTTCCAAATCATCTCATCTATACTCAACTAACTCTTGCACACAAGCTCATTTTCAACCCCTCCCTCTGTCCCTCCCTCTCTTCTACCTTTAAGATGCACCTACCTGATCGAGTATTAAGGTCCAATAATCAAAATCTAATAGAAGTGTACAAACCATCCCGTCCACCAGGCAAAAATCTTCTATCTTATGGTCTAGCACGTCTCTGGAACTCCCTACCACCTTCCATTCGTGTCACTACTAACCTTTGCTCTTTCAAAAAATATCTTCACTCACATCTAATATCCCAATGGGAATGCTCCTGCTCTCTCCCCACATAATACTAACATCCCAATGGGAATGCTCCTGCTCTCTCTCCACATAATACTAATATCCCAATGGGAATGCTCCTGCTCTCTCCCCACATAACTAATGATGGCAAACTCCTTCTTCCCTTCATTCCATGCTTCACTTTCCTTCTCTCTCTCTCTCTCTCTCTCAATCTCTATTCTCATCAAAAACTTTCTCCTTCTATCAACTCTCCATATATTTATATTCCTGTTACTTATATGCTATTTGAAAAATAATGCATCAAACTGTAACTGTTATCTGTATATTCCTAATAAGAAATGCCTTTCAGCTGCTACAGTGTAATGTTTCATTGCCAGTCTGTTTCAATTTCAACCTCATCACTAGTCTGCATTATTTGTAATGTTTGCTGTATCAATTGTAAATGTTTTGCTCAAAACTACAACCTTTGTATAAATATCATCTTTAAACTATTGTAAGATTATTATTGGAGCTTTTCTCCCCAGGACTCCATTGAAAACAGGTTTGAATGGCCCAGTGGACTATCCTGGTAAACCAACTGCAAATAAATAAATAAATAAAATAAATAAATACATTATACAGTCTGCTCTTTAGTATTTAACTTAGCTCCAAGCACCTATTGAAGCAGGCAGACTGTGGTGGGTCAGCAGCTTACTGGCTGGGGGCTTCCCAGTGGGACTACAATTGCCCCTGCCACCATTGGAGACAGCCTATAGCATCCAAGCTTACCCCAGTCACTGTGGACTTATAACTCGTAACTATTGTCTCCCATGTTGTTTCTGATGCTGTGAGCAGTGACACTGAAGTGACCTCTTTAGGATGTAAAAGCCTGGCCATAGCATAAGGAGATCCAGAGATGCCAAATCAACAGGATCCCTCCCTGACGTGATCCAACAGAATGCAGAGTGATACGTTTGGCATCAGCTTGGTTGCAGCAGCTGCCAGAAGGAAGTCAAAAATTGACAGCCAACTGCCTTAGGGGCTCCATTATGGATTTTCTGTCTAGGTTTACTCCCATAGCCTTTTCTTCTCCTAAAAATATCCACAAGGTAGCAAAGCCATCATCTAGTGGCCATATTGTGGATTTGGAATCAGAGTTTATCTTATTCTAGATGAACTACCTGATAGGCTAATGAGCTCCATCTGCCTGGATTTGGAATCAAAGTTCAACTTCTCCTGAGCTTAAGTCCAGTTATACTGCCAAGCACTTAGTCACACCACACAGCAGGATCTATGAAAAACAAGGGGCCCCATGAGAAGTTACTGCTGTGGACAGAATAGTGTAGGAGAAGCCATATACAAGGACCTTCTGACTAGTAAACCAGACAGTAGTCCTGGAGCAATCACTACACTTGGAAAGGAGAGGCTAAAAGAGACGTGTCACTTTCCTTCAACACCCCCCCTCCCCATGGGAGCCAGTTATTACACCAAGTTTGCAGTCATATTCAGGCTTGGTCAGCTGCAAACCTTGTACATCTGCCTGCTCATCAGAGCTATGAATTTTGAAGAGGTTAGCAATTTCATAGACGTGAAGCAATCCACTAGCGTCTAGCCTACTAGAGTAGATGATACCACTGATGTTGTCTGTGTGCCAATCTGAGAACATGTTTGCAACCTGTCAATTAATGTAGTGTTTAATATTTAAGTTAGAAAGCTTATTAATAATGCCCTCATGGGGAATTGTTCTGATCAGTTCAAAGTTACATCATGGTGAAATGGGGATTTAGGCAGGGTAATGGACCAGTGCCACCAAACCATAACAATAACTCATTACTTAGTTGTCTTTCAGCAGTTATCATAAAACACTTTTCAAACATTTCAGAGTGCATATTTTCTTCTTTACCTTTACAATGATCACAAATACTTAGATTTAATTTTAATTGATTGTATTAAATTCTAGAGCAAAAACAGTAACATTGTTTAAGCAAAAAATCTCATTTTTGAAAACATATTTAACACGAGCAATAGTAATACATCTCTTCCTTTGAAACTTGCATTTATTGAAAATATATCTGGCATGACACTTAACTACAACAAACATGCAGGGGTTCATAGTCAAGCACTATATACCGAAGCACTAACTAACAACTATATAAACAGTGTAGGGATTCAAAGACAATTGTAATGCATTTACTAATAGCCTGGGATCGCCTCTGGATACAAGTATTCCCTTTCAGGAGCAGATCAGAAGTATTGTCTAGTAAAGTGACTTAGTTAGAGTCACACAATAGACAAATGAAAGCAGAGAAACTCAAACCCTGCATTGCAGGAAGTAGCTCAATAACATCTCGTATCTTATTTATCTGCACTAATTGTTAAAACTATCATAGCCCAAAACTGTGAAATTCACATCTATGCATCTGCAAAAAATAAATAAATTAATTAAAAATGTATTCAGTTAAATCATAGCATTAAAATTCATGTTGTTTGGATTATTCAGAGCCATATAATAAATACAATGTCAACAGTCAAAAGAAAAAGGAAACCAAGGATCATATATGAGAATAAAGTTCATATAATGCTAGCATTGATTCTTTCCTTTACACCTTAATTCCTTTGGGATGTCAGAACCAAGTATGCATGCACTCACGGGCACACACACACACACACACACACACACACACACACACACACACACACACACACACACACACACAAACACACACACACACACACACACACACACACACAAATGTGGCCATCAATTACAGAGACTTTTACCACTATTCACTTCCGATACTAGCTTGAGATTAAATTAATGATTAAATATACAAGTAATACCATACAAATATAACTCGGCTAACTCACAAGTCCCCTCTGCCCTCTCAACATCTTAATTCAAGAATAAGAGATCTACATTAGAAACAGATTTTAAATATTGTGCTCATGTACTTAGAAAGTTCCTAATATAACAGGTTTTCCAATAGCTAGAATTTTGTGAATGATATGAAGTCTTAAACTTATGTTTCTCATTATTGACTGACTGCAATCCACCCAACTTTGCCAGAAATCCACAAATTTTATGAGGAACAGATCACAAATATGAGGAACAATTGTAGACTAGTTGAGAATGATGTTGTGCATATACGCACACACACACACACACACACACACACACACACACACACACACACACACACACACACACACGTATGTGTTGTGGATTTCAAGCACTCCATAATGAAATCAAGTCAATGAATAGATCAATAAAATGGTGGGCCAGAAATGTATCTCAGCTCACTGTTATCAGAACCATACAGTGCACCCACTCCAACTCCTTGTCCCTTCTCAACTTCTTAGATCAAGAATCACAGAAAAAAAAAATGTGGAATATATTGTAAATCTTCTTTCGGCTTTTCCCAGTCAGGGGTCACCACAGCAGATCATCTGTCTACTCATGATGGGCAGTGGAGTTCTATGGTGTCAAGTTGCCAGCCTGGCACCCAACCTTCCACAGAAGGCACACACACCTAGGGCTAATTTAAAGTGTCCAATCTACCTACTGTATGGCTTTGGAAGGAAACCAATGTGACTAACCGCTGCACCACCATGGCCGCCCATGGAGTATATTGTAAATATTTATCTTAAATACTGAGAACATTGCTAGAATAACAAGCTTTGCATTAGAGAGCATTTTCTGAAGGATACAAGGTCTGAAACTCTCATGTCTGCCATTATTTGTTGGCTGCAATCCACAATAGTATACCAGAAAGCCAGAAATTTTACAAGGAGCACATCAAAATACATTTAATTTCTTTAATCAAGAATTCTGAACAAAGTCAAATATACTGGGGGACAAATAACCAAAAACTGTGACATTTTAAATATTATCTTATCTATTTATTAACCAGGTAAACACAATGAACAAAGTGCAACTCTTCAGCGGTGGCCAGGGAGCACTGTCTGGTAAGTGGCTTGCTCAAAGTAACATGGCAGGTGGAAGTGGAAGTGGAAGAAATCAAACCCCGTACTTTTGACCACACAAAGCAGTTAATTAATACTTCAGAGCCTTAATCCTCTGCACTAAGTACCAGAAAATCACTTTATGAAAAATTGTGAAATATGAGGCAAAACTAGAGATGTGCTATAAAATCAGGAACAGATGAAAGCTAGAAACTCTAGTTTACTTTAAAAATATGAGTAGTTATGAATGTCTAATGATTAGCCTTATTAACTGACTGTAATCCTCATTAATTTACCAGAACAAATCAAACATTTTATGAAGGATAGCAAAAATGAGAGACAAAATCACAGACATGCAGCAAAATCAGGGATGGCTGAAAGGCAGACCTTTGTCCTCTGTCCAAGGGTGCATACATGTGCGTACAAACACACACACACACACACACACACACACACACACACACACACACACACACACACACACACACACACACACACACACTCTCTCTCTCTCTCTCTTATGTTACTGGTACAATAATTTCAAGGGTCAGTTGCAATGTTTTGCATTTATTGAGAACTACCACAGCCACGGTTTCACATAACTCAGGCGCACACCCTATAACAGGATAAGATTAAAATGCTTAAAAAATTGTTCAGCAATATCATACTCTGTGTTAACAGTAAGGCAGTTTCTTATATTGTTGGGGTCCATGACATTGGTATTTACTGTTTAGGTGATCCCTTCCATGGTATAGTTCTTAGTGAAAATGGGAAGAATACATTTCAAAGTTCAAAACATGAAACATGGGGAGAGTGGAAGATGAATATTTTGAGGTAAATTTGTCATCCCTAATGTAAACTGTGGTGCTGATATCAGAATAGGTGGTGTAATTCAGTCCCAAGTTGGAACAGTATTGGGTATTACATCTAATACTTTAAATATGTCTGAAAAGGGCATTGGGATTATCCTTTGAAGCGGTAGCCACTCTCATTTCATATTCAGCCTAACCTTTCCTAATGGTTCATTTGAAAGCCCTGAAAATCTGCTTATTCCAGTTGGAGTGTAAAATGTTTTATACAAACCATATCTTTGTTTTTTCTTCACAACACTTCCCTTTTTCTGTATGCAAATTCACACCACGTGTAGTTTCATTCCATGCCTAATTACTACTACTAATGCAGGACTCCTTTCTCTTCCATCGTTAACCTGTCCAGAATTTCAATCTTACATATTTTCTTGATGCCAGTGCTTGACAACATTGCCACACTTTTCTTAGACTTGCTTCAGTTTTCACACAGCTTGCACTATTCTGTTTTAAATCATTCTTGGTCAGTCTTGCTTGTGCCCTCTTCTCATTTGTAAGTACTTACAATACCAAACCATCTAAAAATATATAACATATGTCACTGAATTTATACATTACACTAATTAACCTATGTATAACAAATTAACATTTACATTAAATACTTTTTTCTTGAACAATATGCCTTTTTCACATACTTGTAACTTGTAACTTTGTGCTTTTGCATTTAATAAGATTAAACTCATCCTTACCTCTCTTAACCTCATTATCATGCCCACATTTTACTTAGTGTCACTGACTTTCCTTTCCTCTCTGTCTTGTCATTGTTTTGAGGCAGTCTCTTAATTACATCTTTATAGTCACTTTTCCTCTTCTGCTTTACTTACTGCACCACTTGTCTATATAATCTGCCTACTCTATTTTCCTGTTCTTCTCCTGTGTTACACTTTCTGTCTCCTCAAAGTAGATCAGACAGTTTCCATTTTCTTCCTACTCTTAACTCCCATATTCTATCCCTGTTAGTTGTCTTTATGACATCTGGTATGTCTTATTGTTTTAACTCCTGGCTTTGTTTTGCACATTTCACCATCTTTCACTGTCGTTTCCCTTTTGGATAGCATCTGATCTTCCTACTATCTACCTAATACTCTTCCATTCACTTCAATATCAGTATTCTTCATCTATTGCATCACAATTTATTTCTGTCCCTCTTTTGTTTTATTTTGTCTGGTATTGCAAATTATAGTAAGTGGTCCTATAATACATTTACTATTATAGTAGTATGCCATAGTACCTTTGACTTATCTCTTTTTCTTTCTTCCTTACACATTCCTTTGATCTATCCCAAGTTCACTAACTCTGTGTCAAACATACATTCTTTTTTTTCTTCACAATGTGATTTTTTTTTTCCATTTGGTAATTCCCTTGTTTTTCTACCTATATTTATTTATAGGTTCATAGGTAAGTACTACACCAGCTGCAATTATGGGCCATTTTAAACTGAGCCAATTACCCTATTTTGTGCTCAAAATAACCTTCCCATTTGGTTATACTTTGGCCTTACCCATACCATGGTCAATAATTACATATTACCCCTAACATGAATAACTGGAATTATATCATAGAAAATTGATTTGACCCATGCACAGGATAAAGTATTTAGGAACTGCCTCTGTCCATTAATAGTACAGGGAGAAGTCCTGGGATAAAGTTTCTGTTTCCCATGTATAGATCTAAGTTGTTCTTGAAAATGGTTTTATGTGGATGGACAGTCTGTTCCAGAGCAGCGGTATCCTCTGCAGGACAGACCTGTCCCTCTAAACCATTCCATTTATGATGCAGAAGAGGCTTAGATCTCTACATTTGAGTATTTCTGATGCCGTTTGACTTGTTGTTGTGCAGTAAACCCATCAGTAACAGGTTAGAGGATGCCTAGTATGCCAGACACACGCCACCTCTTAACAGTCTGTAGGATACTGAGTATTGTGACAGAGCTTTGAGTCAAATTTGAATGTGAAGTTGAGTTTGAATTTCTTCCTTTTGTTTATCATTTAATGCCCTATAATAGTGTCCCCTTATGTTAGCTTCCCATCTCTGTAGCATGCTTTCCACTATCTATGTTTGAGCACAAGACAATTATTTTATCTCATCCTCAAAAAATGGTGACTTCATAAATTAATAATTCAGTCATTTCCTCTGGGTCCTGCAAAACAACTTCCAAAGTCAAAGTTGACTTAGGAACACTACTAAGTGTGCCTTAGATTTGTTAAGTTGCTATGAGGCAGAGTAGCATCCGAATGAAGGATTTTATATTTTCCTCTGTTGCCAGAAGGTGAGCCTGAATTGCTGGATGAATGCCCTAGATTGTAGCTGTTTGTTATGATGTTTAAAGTTTTCCAGATTAACATCAATCTCTTTTTTAAGTTGTCACACAACATGTCTAGGTTGATTTATACAAATCATACCCAGATAAGTAAACTTTTGTTTCACAACAGGCTAGCTTAAATAAAATCCATTGTACAAGGCTTTTCTTCCATAGCAAACTACTATGCAGAGTGTTTGAGAAAAGATCTAATCTAAAATAAATAAGAAATATGGCTTGGGTGGCTATTGTTAAGTGAGTTTCATTTGAGTGATAAAGATTCACCATTGTGGTAGCATCTTTACCAGCACCATTGCCGTGAGGGATCAGTTTCTACTGAATTTATCCAAAAGTAGTGCAAGCTACTGTCTAGATTATTATGGACATTATTTATAGATTAAGAATCTCAGCCTCTATCCATCACATCTCTCTATCTATAGTAACTCATTCTAAGATCTTTCAGAAGTTTAGAACAGACTTCTGTGTTGCGTCATTTGGGTGAGAATTTTTGAAAACAATTTTTTAAAGTCTGCAGTATGCTGGATGGTGTTCTGGTGTTGTCATTAGCATGCGTTTAAGTGGTGTGTGGAGCACAGGTTAAGATGCTGGCAAACTGAAGTTGTGGTTCCCACTTTCTGTAAGAGGGAGCAAGAAGGTGTGTTGCACTCATAGAGATATCACATTCCACAGCCTCCCCAGGAGATCTTTCACCAGGTGCCAGAAAAGAGATTACATCTGATAGTGAAGCCTCTTAGTCAGGAGGCCTAATAAAGATTCTGTCTTAGCCATTGAATAGTCAGTCAAATTTTGTTCTTTCATTGATATTCTAGAGGGTCATAGGAGTTAGTCAGTTCTCTCAAAATGTGTTTTTGACCTGGAAAAAGCAAGACTCTAAGTATTCTGTAATGTCCCACAGAAGGTCCTGCAAAAATACAATGTTCTGGTACTGCCGATGTATGTCATCCAATCCTTTTATATGTGGATAGAAAGTTGTCTTTGTAGCCCCAGTGTTAAGATGAATACTTCAAGTTGGGCACAGGACTCTGACAAGGTTGTGCCTTGTATGTTCTCCTGTTCAAAGATTTTATGAAGGGAATATGAAGGTGGAACTGAGATTTGGTAGGTATGCAGTTTGATATAAGGGTTGTGGCTCTGCTGATTGCAGACAATTCTGTCTTCTTGCACTAAAACCACTTATCTTTGATGTTCTTGCACTAAAACAACTATTATCCTTGGTGTTTTCTGAAGTGGCTCATTGCTGAGAGTTCAGATGATAATCGGCACATCTATATCCAAGATCACTGACATCGCCTACAGCTGAGTATGTTATTCACTGTACATGGAGCAGGGACAGCTACCACAAGTAGAAATATTTAAGTACCTAAAGGTTCTCTTCATAAATGCTGTTTGAAGAAACTGAGATATCGATACATATAAGGGTCTTGCCCTGGACTGCTGTAGTGAAGTGGGAAGTTCCTGTCCTCACTTCACGCCATGAACTTCAGAAATTAATCAAAAGAAAGAGATCATGGCTACATATGGCATAACTGAGATTCCTTCATAGGATTCATGGGTTCAATCTAACACAGCACATACCAGTCTGTTGGGATCATGGAGCAAAACATCTGTTCATAATGTTGTAGAGGAACTAGTTGAGGTGGTTTGCACATCTAGGGATTTTGCCCCCAGATGCATTCCATGTGAGGTAAACCTGACATGGCTGACTGGGAGGAAGCTGTGGGGCAGACCCAGGACAAGTAGGCAATAGTGTGTCACTCAGCTGCTCTGAGAATGCCTTGGCATTCCTTAGGAGGAGTTGATGACTATACTTAAGGATTAAGATGTTTTGTCTGATTCATTCAGCTTGTTACCACTCTGACCACACTTTAGAAAATGTATGGACAGATGACTGTAATGTGTTTGGTTGAATCTGTTTTGCCTTTTACTTATATAGTACATCTGATAAAAATTGTCTGTGTTGTCTAATTAATATGTACCTTATCAAAACCAGTGGAAATGTTGATCTCTTATGTATACAGTCCCTCAACAGGTTACAAATGCAATAGTAATAGTAGAGTAATCTTTAATGATTTCCAAGAATGTAGATTCCTGTAGCAATAAGATATAAGCTGTCAAACATGTGAGTAGAGAGAGATCCATAGACTAAAACATCTGATTCTGTTTTGTAGTATTGACAGATATAATTCTATGTAAAATAACAGGAAAACTAGCAATAGTGTAATTTATGCTCTCACTTGTTTCAAAAGAAAATCGGGACATTGGACTTCCAGTGAGCATCTAAACAAAATGAGCTGATTTCATTTCTTAATCCGTATGCTAGACATTCCTTCCATCGATCACTGCCAAGTCACATCTGACTCTTATAGTAACCCTATGAACAGCCAACACCACAGAAAGAGTTTATTAAGGAAGCAGAGAATGGAATAACATTGTCTGGCCTTTCTTCCATGTCACTCACACATACACAATCACACATAAGCATGCACGCACACAAACACACACACACACATACATACACACACACACACACACACACACACACACACACACACACACACACACACACTCATTGCATACACATACGCCTATGGACAGTTTAGAGTCAACAATCCCTCTACTGCATGTCTTTGGAATGTGAGGGGAAACTGGAGTGCCCTGACAAATTGCATAGGAAGACAGGGAGAAGATTCAGATCCCTTACAGAAGGCACCCCCAATCAAGTACCAGACAGGACAACCAGCTGCTGTGAGTTGACAGGGCTACTCACTACACCACTGTATACCCTCATGCTAGGTCCTAGTTTAAATCTGATGCAGTATATTAAAATAGCCATTGAGTCAGATGACTGATGACAGTGTTTGTATCAATTTTCAGACTTCCTGAATCTATTTCTCCTTCACTATACAAGCAAGCTCAGAGTGTTATTTATTGTATTTAATTACATTTAATGACACCACTGTTTCATATTACTTGGTTATAGTAGGACCACTTGCATTCCTACCCATTGGTTGGTCTCATTTTATATGGTAATCATGTATGAAAAGAAAGCAACAGCTATTTATCAAAGAAGCTCTACTGTAAGTCTCTACGTATTTAGCATAGTTAGGTGAATTTTCTTTCATCTGTAGGTTTGAAAAACTTTGACAGTATAAGTAACTTCCGGAAATCTAAGTATCAGAAAGATTAGATTTGTTGTCAGTCTATTTTTAGAACATTCTTCTTCATGATGATTTGTGACTTCAGTGCTTCGTTCCAGCTCAGTAAATTTTCCCAAAAAACAGAAGAGGATGAATGCCATTCTCAGCAGAATGTACTGACAACACTTTAAACAGTTTTACTGTTTCATTATTTGGCATTTTCCTCTCATTTTATTTTCTCAGTATTTCAGAATAAAAAAAAAGTCTCTTCCTGTAAAGTAAGGAAATTTTTGGCATAAGCAGCGCTTGAAGTTTCATACAATGATGATGAATTTCAGCAGCAATATTCTTTTTTCAAAAGCTGGCATCACCAACCCAACATATGTGAAAAACATTTGCATGGACTCATTTAGGGAATTTCATTAGAAAAAACATAAGGTAAAAGAAGGCACAACATGAATTCTCTTCTCTTACTGTAAAGGTTAAACTGGATCTATGTGAAACCTTGAATAGCAAGATACCAAGGAGCCTTATTAATGAACAAAAAATGGCTGAAATACTAAAAGGATGAAAACTCGTCTGTAGGTTTTTTGTTTTTTTTGTTTTTGCAGGGGGCAAGTTCCCCCATGCCCTACTGTCCATGAAATAGGAAAGCCCACCATACCCACCTATATATATATATATATATATATATATATATATATATATATATATATATATATATGTGTGTGTGTGTGTGTGTGTGTGTGTGTGTGTGTGTGTGTGTGTGTGTGTGTGTGTGTGTATGGGGTCTACTTCAGAAGACTGACAAATCAAAAGACTGAATCCCAAAAGACTGAGAATTCAAAATAGTGAACACATTTTTAATGCAGGGGGGCAAGCCCCTCTGCACCTCTCATGTGGGCGGCTGCACCCCCCACACCCCCTGCTAACTATATATACCAACTCCATGATCGCAAAACAGCAGAGAAGTGACAAATTCCATATACATGCCAACTATACTCTTGTCGAAACAGGAAGAAGGTAGAAATCTCCCAAAACAAAAGAATTGCTGCCTAGATGCATAGAGATACCTTCCTAGTAGTAACTTCTTATGAAAACACTTTACATAATTTTCAACATACTCTTCCTCAGCATCTAGTGATTCAGGTACTTGAAACTCTTATAATCTCATCTCAACCTATATGCACATGATTAAATTATATAATTCTGCAATATGTTAGCAAAAGAGAAGCTGCAAATAATGGAAAGTAAAGGAATATCTGTTAAAAAACACAAGTAGAACTATTGGATAGGCAAGTGTTTGAATTTGAACCCAGTAATCTGAAAGTATGATATAAAGGCAAGTCAATTTCATTTCATTCAAAATCTGAATATGTCTTAATATATGAGCTAATACATGTGAATCATAGTGCAATATTCCATTATTAACTTAGCTCACTCCTTAATATGCATTTACAGATACTGAAGAACCTTATGGTACAATTGGGAATACCACCAGACATGCAAATGCAATATCTACTTATGTCTTCAAGTTAATGCAGGAAATATTGCTATGAGTCACACTCAGTAACATGTATTTGCATATTATATGCAAATTAAGTTTGCATATTATTTGCTTCAAAGCAAATGTTGATTTACAGACAACAATCTCATTGATCTTGATTTCTTTCAGGTGATATGGTTAGATTATTTAGTATGAAATATATCTATCCACTAAAAAATAACTGGAGCAAACTAATCAAACAAGACATCTGTGCCATTTATATTCAGCTGTTTTGACCTGTCGTGTATTTCCCAGGAAATATACTATAAGATTTTATTTCAGATTCCATAAACTAGAAAAATATTTGCCTTGTGCATTTTTTTATAATAAATACTCTACATATCTTCTGACTAATTTTGATAACACAGTGTTAGATCTCTTTTACTTGTATTTAATGTATGCATATTGTCTATACAAAATTGTAGGTAGCATGTCTAGATTGCATTTTGCACTACAGTTTTTTCCTTGGAAATCTAGAAATGGTGACAACATAAACCGGTGTCATGTTGTAAAAAAAATACATACAGTATAGTATTTTCACCACTTTTGTTCCAATTACTATTATTTCTCTTTAGATGCTAGTGAGTGCACAAGCTGTGCAGAAGATGAATGGTCAAACGACAAACATGATCGATGTGTGTCAAGAATTATCGAGTTTTTGTCCTATGAAGAACCTATTAGTATAATTCTGACTGCTATTTCCATTCAACTTACCCTGCTCACTGCCATAATTCTTTGTATATTTATCAAATACCGTGATACACCTATTGTCAGAGCTAATAACCGGGAGCTCAGCTATGTGCTTCTTTTTGCTCTTATGTTGTGCTTCACTTGCTCCTTGCTGTTCATTGGCCGACCCACAAAGATAACATGCATGCTCCGTCAAGTTGCTTTTGGTGTAATATTTTCTGTTTGTGTGTCTTCCATTCTTGCCAAAACACTGACCGTGGTCATTGCTTTTAATGCTACAAAACCCAGCAGTAAACTACGGAAGTGGGTGGGTGCCAAAGTACCCATCACAATAATACTACTGTGTTCATTTCTGCAGTTTTTCATATGCCTTGCTTGGCTATTGATTGCACCACCCTTCCTATATTTCAACACAACTACAGACAATCAGAAAATAATCATAGAATGCAATGAGGGGGTAATTATATTCTTCTACCTCATGTTGGGTTATATGGGCTTCTTGGCCATTGTGAGCTTAGTTGTAGCATTTCTGGCAAGAAAGCTGCCAGACAGTTTTAATGAGGCCAAATTTATTACCTTCAGCATGTTGGTATTTGTCACTGTGTGGTTATCATTCATTCCAGCATACCTCAGTACTCAAGGGAAATATATGGTTGCTGTGGAGATATTTGCCATCTTGTCATCTAGTGCTGGTCTGCTTTGCTGCATATTTTTCCCAAAGTGTTTTATAATTCTGTTAAGACCTGAGCTGAACTCCAGAGAAAATATCGTGGGGAAGAAAAAGAATGTGGTTTAGACAATGTAAAAACAAGAGGGTTAAAGACCAAAGCTAAATTCATGAAATCATTTAATGAAGATGTAAGAAATGTATAAAGTTAAGTGAGTATGAATTTCTGGCAGAAAAAGTATGCTGTCGTGGGACAACTAGTTTATTATTCGGCAGAAGAAATATGAATCTTAATTACTGAAAATGATGCTGTGCCTGCTATGACACATACAAGTGAAAGATCACTGGGAATACACTTCATTAAACATTATGCTAAAAATGTTCATAATAAAGCATTGACGATAAATGTGCTGTGTTGTACTTACTTACTGATTTTATAATTTAAATATTTTTTTTTTGTAAATGTTGCTCTGTAGCTTACCAGAAACAAAGAGATTATTTGTTTTGAACAAACTAAAAGTCTCATATCAGTTCTCTTCTAAAATATACACATTCATTACTTACTACCTTTTTTTATAAGAATTGAACTTGACCCATTAAGTAGTTAGAATCATCATAGGTGTAGTACTCTGCAAAAAAATATAGGGCGGGGCAGTGGTGCAGCAGTTAACATTGTCACCTCACCGCAAGAGGTTCGCTGGTTTGATTCTTGGCTGGGGTGCCTTCTGTGTGGAGTTTGCATGTCCTCCCTGCATTCACTTGGGTTTCCTCTGGGTATTCCAGTTCCCTCCCATATTCCAAAGCCATGCGTTTGGAGTGTTTCTCCCCAGGACTCCACTGAAAATAGGCTGTGTCCTAGTCGGACTTTCCCAGTCAACAAATGTTAAATAAAATATGCATTCCCATTACATATGTATTTTCACAAATTGCCTAATCCAACATTTGGTGATGTAGTGCCCTGCAGAGATGCCTTGCAAACGGGAGACATGCATGCAATTTCTGGATCTATGTCTATGAGTTTCAAATATATTTGGTAGTGCCAGTGACTCGGAATATGGCAAGCACACCTTTGGTGCTAAAAATGAGAATTTGTGGTGTGCTGTCCCCGTGGTAGACACTTGCAGTTATACTAGCTACTCAGCATGTAAACAGTCACTCTAGGTGATTTGAGCACATTAACTAATGATGATGAGCCAGTACCACCCCAACCCATGAAAAAAATGGAAAAATGTGGTAAATTATGATGATGACAAGGAGGAGGAGGAAGACTAAAGGTGAAATTCTAACTGGATACCCCCTGCTAAAATACTGACCTTCAGCTAACACAGTAAACTAATGTCCTGTCTGCAAGATTCAATGGTAGCTAGAATAAATGTCATAGTACCCGTTTACTGATGTCCATAGGACATTTATATTGAAGACAACAATAAAAACAACATGTAAAAGCAAACAAAGGAAGCTTAACCTAGAAAAATATAAAGCATTCCTTTGCTCCCCAATGTACAGTTATTTCATGGAGTGCATCATGATTTCATTATTTTCTGTTTGCCCTCTGCACCATCTTATTCTTGTGTGCTAACCTTAATCATAACCCTAACCCCACCGGTCCTAACCCCAATCCAGCACATTATGTTATTAAAACCTTTTCCCTAACAGTAACACTGCACACGACAAAAGGCCTCAGAATACAGATAACACAAAACATGTACAACACTGAATCTATCCTCTCACCTATCCCTTACTCTAACCCTAACCTGCATATTAACACCAGCTGCTATTACACTCTCTTTCATATCTTCACAACTAACACTTTTTCATTCAGATCCAAATTTTACTGTGCAGTCATGTTTGCCTTCACTATATAAAACTAAATTCAGCCATAGGTGATTCACAGAAATTAGCATTCACTCATTTGTGCATTTTATTTTTTTACACCCACAAAAACCTTTATATGAGCTACAACTATACAACTCTCTCTATCTCTTTACATATATATATATATATATATATATATATATATATATATAATAGACACACACACACACACACACACACACACAGGCACACATATATGTAAGTATATATACGTGCATGTGTTTGTGTGCGTGTGTGCGTGTGTGCGTGTGTGCGTGTGTGCATGTGTGTGTGTGTGTGTGTGTGTGTGTGTGTGTGTGTGTGTGTGTGTGTGCGTGTATCTATCCATCTATCTATATATAGAGGTCCTGATAAATTTGCCAAATAGTACTTTGGTCAACATCTGTTTAATCAACACAATTTATCTGACTAAAGAGATGATCGACAGGCATGTGAGATCAACAGTCCCTGGGGTGAGGATTATTCCCTTTTACATGGGGATTGTACGATCTCAGAGTTAAAATAGAATATATAATTAGCAGAAGGGATGAGAAGTACAGGGGAGATTGCCCTTTGGAAAATAATGACTTTGTGTTTTTTTTTAAGTTTTGCATGTGCCAAGATTAATTCTCAGCAAATGAGTAGTAACATTTCAATGTGCGCAATGTTGATCAATTTGTTTCAACAATATGCAACTCAACATAAATGGTATATATGAAGTCCAAAAAATGAGAACAGTCACCACGAACAGATACCTTCTGTAGAATAGTTCCAAGTCAATCACAATACAAACTGAAGATATCCACGATAAAAATGTAAAAAATCATTTATTGGGAACACAGAATGAGCGCTTTCGCATAGTTAAACTATGCTTCTTCAGATACAGTAACATAAAGTGATTCCAAATTACTTATACTGCACAACTTTTGGCGGGCTCATTAACTTAAAACAAGCCTTAATTGCCTCTTGGCAAATTAAAGCCATCATGACATTCAAATACAGTTTAAAACCAATACGAATCTTTCTTTATCATTCAATGTTCACATTCATCATAAAACATTTCAAACATTATTAAAGTTTTCTAATAGAGCAAAGCCCCTACGAGCTTCAGACAAAAAGAATGCATATAAAGGGTCATAATACAAAGATGCATCATTAGTGAAATTGCTGAGTAAAGGCATTAACATCAGAGCGTATAGCATTCGGAAATATGAACACATCCCTTACATGCTGGAGATTCATTCCACAGAATATTTTCGTAATGTTCCTTATCTCTTATGTACATATGCTTAGATCCCCTACCTTGATTGTAAGGAGTTCTCTATAATAGATCAAATGCTTAGATTCAGTTCCATCAACGGAAAAAGCTCTATCAAAAAAGCATCAACAAACTTTTTTCTGTTGTAACGTAAGTTAAACATCATCCTAATTGCTGTTAGCATCACATGTCTAGGTGCTCAGTAAGGAATACCTCCTGATCTAGAAAGTTGTCCTCACGGTCCTAATGCAAGACACTTAAGTCCATCGACTAAGGAAATTTAATAAAGATCCAGCGTTTATACGCACATTTCTTGCGGCTCCTAGTCACCATGTTTTATGACATATATAGATATATCATCCCCATTCCTAGATTTTAGGACCTACCTACATGCTTCATTAAATAAACATAGAGAAATTATGTGGAAAACGAGCCGAGGTCACTACAAGCACATGTGTTAATTCTCTGATGGTGTGCTAAAGACAATACCTGAATGTTTCTGCATCCCTCATTTAATTTCATACGCAATGAGAAAAATCATAATGCAGAATGCTTGTTAATACAATAATTAAACACCAAGTCTTTACTAATACCTATTCAGTCATGAAACACAAAGTATGTTGTATATCAGAAAAATTACCAAAAATTCTATATATTCACCTTATTTTACGTAGTAATATACTACATAACATGTATAGAGAATATATTAGTATAAATACATATGTAGACATAGAACAAAGCATGTAACAAAAACGTATCCACATAGACAGCATATATAAAATGTATCCTTGATATAAGAATGTATATAAATACATACCTATGTAGACAACAATATTTAGGGTGTTTACTCAAAAAGATCCCCATAATACTTCCTTTAAAATTCACAACGGACCCTATAAAACAATATTGCAACACTCAAGGGGATAGCTCTTATCCTACATCTGATAATAGAGATATGTCACCCCAAAATGAGTGTGCATGGTTGTATACCAAGAAAAATATATTGGATCAAAACCAAATCTCAAAAAGCCATTACAACAAACTAAATCATACCCTTATTATAAAATGTAAAATATGATATAAAGTAATAAAAAATATATATATATGTACAACATGGATATCAAAAAGTGTATTTATCTACTCATCCATAGGCATATGTAATATAGGAAATATGAACCCTATTATTAAATTTAATGAACTATATGATAATCCAACATATACTATTATACAGCAAATTTCCAAAATGGCAATATATCCCTAGCATTAAATGCTTGTTCATCCAGCTCATGAGGGGCTGTGAATAGTGAAAGAGCCTGGATAAACAGACCACAAGTTAAGAGAAAGCCTGATGTCCACTGTTACTATCAAAACTTTCTACGGTAGTGTGAGACTATAAGATTCTAGAGTGCAGTAGCAAGCTTCATCTACGTTCAACCAACACCGGTTTTATAGAGATGAAGCCATTCAGCCCTGGTGAAATGTGTGCCGCTAATTTCAGTATCCAATGTAGCTCGGCTCTAGCCAATCTTTGTTCAATACTGCCTCTTCTTAAAGTTGGAATGATTATGTCTAAAACCCTGAATGTGAAAGAATGAGAGGGACACTCTTTGATGTGCCTGGCCAAAGCATTAGTATCCTCCTGTTTGCGGATCTCATAAAGGTGGTCATAAATACGGTCCCTTAACCTTCTCTTGGTTAGACCCACGTAAAATGCTGTACAAAAAGAACAGGTGGCCAAATAAATCACATTTTTGGTATTACAGTCAGCATAATATCTAGGTTTAAAGACAAAATTCATACTGGGATGTTGGTAGATCTGTATATTGCTTATGCTGTTACATCTGGGGCAGTGTAGACAGGGGTATGTTCCTTTTCTAACTAAGTCCCCTAGTACTAAACTGGTGGATTTACCTGTATTCGTGACCTGTCGGTCATTGCATAGTTGCCTCTTAAGATTGTAGCTGTTCCTATAGCAAAATGTTGGTGTAGGGCCTACAATATTACTAATTTCTTTGTTTGCTGAAAGGACATTCCAGTGCTTCCTTATCACACTTCTCACACTCTCCACTTCATTAGTGAATTTAATGACATAGCTAAGCCTTTTTCCATAAAAGTTGGGGCCAACAGTGGTTTCCATCCTGCGTCCATTCTTGGTATAGAAATCCAGACTAGCATCATGTTCTAAGTCTCCAAGGATTTCATCTCTCACCCTTCTGACCATAGTCTTATTATATGGCCTGTCGGTAAACAGAGTTTCCATGTTGTTAACTTCTTTCAAAAGATCATCTCTATTCTGACAGAGTCTAGATACTCTGATGAATTGACTAGTGACTATGCCACGAAAGGTGTAAGCTGGGTGCATGCTATCTGGTGCTAATAGTGCATTTTTCCATACAGCTTTTCTGTAAATCCTGGTGACCACCTCACCTTCTTTTGTCAATCTGAGTGTGACATCAAGGAAATTAACTTCATAACTTGAAATCTCTACTGTAAACCTCAAGAAATCAGTTGTGGTTTGTAGATAGCCAAGGAAATGATGAAAACTGTCAACCGTACCTTCCCAGAATATAAGTATGTCATCTACAAACCTCCTGTAGTATCTTATATGTCTAGAGGATTCGTGGGTAAACAAAAACAGCTTTTCCCACCAGTAAACCACCAAGTTAGCATAACTATTGGCACAGGGGGTTCCCATGGCAACCCCATGCCTGTAAGTAATAGTCATTCTCAAAAATGAACACATTGTTGTTAAGCACTATATCAAGAAGCTGAGTTATCAATATTATTCTATCATTTGTGAATTGAGTTTCTTTATGCAGAAGCTCTCTGATGTACTGTATTCCTATGTCATTAGGGATTGAAGTAAAGAGTTTCTCCACATCCATGGTTATAAGGAGATACTCCGTGTCCCTCATTTCTAGATGTAGGCCCTTGAGGCTATCTATAAGTTGGTAAGTGTCACTGAGAATAGTGTGACAATTATTCACTACTGGATGTAAGAGGCTTTCCAAGAAGGTCGATATATGGGCGGTAACCCACCCCTCACCCGCGACAATAGGCCTCATCGGAACAGGCCAAATCTCTTTGTGAATCTTGGGGAGTCCCTTGACTATGGGAATAACTGGATCCGATACTAACAAATATTCATACATTTCTACACTAATTTGTCTACATAATAGTAGATCATATATATTATCATGAACTATTAGTATAATAGAGGAGGCCTGCTGTGCAGTAATGTGCTTATAGGTGTTTTGATCAGACAATAGCAGCCTCATACTACTCACATAATCATCCACATCCATCAAAACTACACCCCCCCCCTTTATCAGCAGGTTTCACAATCAAATTATCATCACTTCTCAGTTTAGCCAAGGCTTGAAATTCCTCCCTATTGAGATTGCAAAATCTTCCTTTTATGTTTTTACATGCTAAAGAAAACAATATATAGAAATCTCTTTCGCATAGATCTAGAAAACATTGCACCATTGGATGTATAGGAGGTATAAAAGTACTTTTGTTTTTAAATATATCACAAGATTTCATTACCTCACTCATCCTGGTCTCATCAGTAGGGAAAAACAACTTAAGGCTAACCCGTCTACAAAATAATCTTAAGTCCAAAAGAGTGTCCTCTAGTGATGATCTAGTTGACGGAATAAAAGTGAGCCCTCTGTTAAGAAGGCTGTGCATAGCTGTGTCCATATTATAGCTAGAAAAATTAAACACAAGAGTCAATGCCTGGTTCTTCTGTTGACCATATTGCCTTCTTCTGAAGACTTCCGTTTTCTGGGTCCCCTGCTGCTGGATCTCCCCCTGGAGTTGGGGGCAAACTTCCTTTGATAGGGTAAAAAAGATGGATTCGAGGTGCCTGGTACACAGCTACTTTTGGGTATAGCTCCTGAATTCTTGTATCCCTGCAAGGCCTCTTGGTTAGGTGGAGGTGTGTCTGTAGTTGGAAAATCTATAGGGTCTAAAGCATTGACCCTATTTGAAGAAACCACTGATTGTGGGATAAATTGAGAGTTGTTAAGCTGTTGAAACAGATTATTAGTAGATTCTACATTTGCTGCCACATTACTGTGCTTCTGTACATTCTGCATAGAGTTGGCCTGACCATCCTGGTGCCTAGGCCATACAAAAACATGACCATTTTGGAAGTCCAAAAGATCTCTCCTTAATTTATGCTGTTTGGTCTTACATAGTCTCTCACCAAAAGATTTAACCTGTGTAAAAACCAATTGGAGTTTTTCTATGCAATACTCTGAGCTGAAACTATCAACTATCCTTTGATAAAGCACATCAGTTCTAGCACGAAGGTCAGTTTCCAGTGGAGAAAAGTAGTTCAGAAGTAATTTTACATAGTCAAATCCCAGGCCTATGTTCAAGTCTTGCCACTGCTTTAATAAGGAAGGATGGGAGTCCCCATACGTAGGCATGCAGAAAACCCGCATGCCTCTGGGGACTACCTTATGGTGCAAGCAAGCTTCTAAATGTAATCTTTGCCACAGGTACCTTTGAAGTTGGTAAAGATTATTTTCCAGCATTTTTAGTTGCTCATGGAATTCTTGTAGATTTTCTCCATTGTCAATCATCGACATGTGGGCCCCCACTTCATTCAAGTCCAGTGACAATAAAGGGTTTGATTCACGTACGAATAAATCTGTCCACAAACGAGACAAATCCCTCGACCCTGGATTAGAAGCAGTCCCAACATTCTGGCCTTCCATCGTGTGTATTGAGTTGTGAACAAGATGCAAAACAAACACAAAGTATAGAGAACACAACTCAATACTGAAGACGTTCTCACCAACAAAAAAAGGCAATGATGAAGTCCAAAAAATGAGAACAGTCACCACGAACAGATACCTTCTGTAGAATAGTTCCAAGTCAATCACAATACAAACTGAAGATATCCACGATAAAAATGTAAAAAATCATTTATTGGGAACACAGAATGAGCGCTTTCGCATAGTTAAACTATGCTTCTTCAGATACAGTAACATAAAGTGATTCCAAATTACTTATACTGCACAACTTTTGGCGGGCTCATTAACTTAAAACAAGCCTTAATTGCCTCTTGGCAAATTAAAGCCATCATGACATTCAAATACAGTTTAAAACCAATACGAATCTTTCTTTATCATTCAATGTTCACATTCATCATAAAACATTTCAAACATTATTAAAGTTTTCTAATAGAGCAAAGCCCCTACGAGCTTCAGACAAAAAGAATGCATATAAAGGGTCATAATACAAAGATGCATCATTAGTGAAATTGCTGAGTAAAGGCATTAACATCAGAGCGTATAGCATTCGGAAATATGAACACATCCCTTACATGCTGGAGATTCATTCCACAGAATATTTTCGTAATGTTCCTTATCTCTTATGTACATATGCTTAGATCCCCTACCTTGATTGTAAGGAGTTCTCTATAATAGATCAAATGCTTAGATTCAGTTCCATCAACGGGAAAAAGCTCCATCAAAAAAGCATCAACAAACTTTTTTCTGTTGTAACGTAAGTTAAACATCATCCTATTTGCTGTTAGCATCACATGTCTAGGTGCTCAGTAAGGAATACCTCCTGATCTAGAAAGTTGTCCTCACGGTCCTAATGCAAGACACTTAAGTCCATCGACTAAGGAAATTTAATAAAGATCCAGCGTTTATACGCACATTTCTTGCGGATCCTAGTCACCATGTTTTATGACATATATAGATATATCATCCCCATTCCTAGATTTTAGGACCTACCTACATGCTTCATTAAATAAACATAGAAATTATGTGGAAAACAGGCGAGGTCACTACAAGCACATGTGTTAATTCTCTGATGGTGTGCTAAAGACAATACCTGAATGTTTCTCCATACCTCATTTCATTTCATACCCAATGTGAAAAATCATAATGCAGAATGCTTGTTAATACAATAATTAAACACCAAGTCTTTACTAATACCTATTCAGTCATGAAACACAAAGTATGTTGTATATCAGAAAAATTACCAAATTCTATATATTCACCTTAGTTTACGTAGTAATATGCTACATAGCATGTATAGAGAATATATTAGTATAAATACATATGTAGACATAGAACAAAGCATGTAACAAAAACGTATCCACATAGACAGCATATATAAAATGTATCCTTGATATAAGAATGTATATAAATACATACCTATGTAGACAACAATATTTAGGGTGTTTACTCAAAAAGATCCCCATAATACTTCCTTTAAAATTCACAACGGACCCTATAAAACAATATTGCAACACTCAAGGGGATAGCTCTTATCCTACATCTGATAATAGAGATATGTCACCCCAAAATGAGTGTGCATGGTTGTATACCAAGAAAAAATATATTGGATCAAAAACCAAATCTCAAAAAGCCATTACAACAAACTAAATCATACCCTTATTATAAAATGTAAAATATGATATAAAGTAATAAAAAATATATATATATGTACAACATGGATATCAAAAAGTGTATTTATCTACTCATCCATAGGCATATGTAATATAGGAAATATGAACCCTATTATTAAATTTAATGAACTATATGATAATCCAACATATACTATTATACAGCAAATTTCCAAAATGGCAATATATCCCTAGCATTAAATGCTTGTTCATCCAGCTCATGAGGGGCTGTGAATAGTGAAAGAGCCTGGATAAACAGACCACAAGTTAAGAGAAAGCCTGATGTCCACTGTTACTATCAAAACTTTCTACGGTAGTGTGAGACTATAAGATTCTAGAGTGCAGTAGCAAGCTTCATCTACGTTCAACCAACACCGGTTTTATAGAGATGAAGCCATTCAGCCCTGGTGAAATGTGTGCCGCTAATTTCAGTATCCAATGTAGCTCGGCTCTAGCCAATCTTTGTTCAATACTGCCTCTTCTTAAAGTTGGAATGATTATGTCTAAAACCCTGAATGTGAAAGAATGAGAGGGACACTCTTTGATGTGCCTGGCCAAAGCATTAGTATCCTCCTGTTTGCGGATCTCATAAAGGTGGTCATAA